>NC_141876.1:436259624-436411139 GCF_056163025.1 Triticum urartu | reverse complement strand
ATCATGGAACATGAACTCAAATTATCAAGAATGACATAATACCACCTCTAATGATACGTAATAAAGAATTGCACTATGGATTGCAAAATGAAGAGAACTTGAGCTCCTCTGAAAAGAAAGTTGATGAACGCTTCGAGAAGGAATTAAACCCTTGATGAACCATCATGTAGAACCTCCATGAAGAACTCCGGTAATGAAAGAATGATCAAACGAAAGAAAGAGAAGTTGAAAGCACAAGGTGAATCCTTGTAATGACTTAGATGGATCTCCGTGATGAAATAGTTGAAAAAGGTTGGAACTCTGGGAAAAAGAGAAGATGAACAATTGGAAACAAGAATTTTGATGAACCTCCGGAATAATGAATTAATCATTTGGGTGAATCAAGAATAAGAATTATGTTATGCTCCTCCTTCACCAATTAAATTGATGACGATCAAACGGATTGCATACAACTTATTCTCAAAGAAAGGATTAGGATAGATATGGCGCCAACTTGAGAAGGTCTTCAACAAACCACCGGTGGAATCAAAACAACGAATGAATTGGTATGATAAAGAAGAAAGAGAAATCTTAAACGAACCACCATAAGGATTGAAAAAGAACGAATAAAAGATAATGAAACACCGGGAAGAATTTGCAAATGAATGAAGATGCTTGAGAGAATCTAGATACATGAGAACGAAGGGATCATGAACTGAATAGAGATCACTTGAACGAAGCACCGGTAAGATTTGGAGAACCGTAGATGAAAGCTGAGAATGAATAAATCTTAGATGATGGGCTCCGGATAATCAACCTGAATAGAATCTTGAATTGCTCCGGATAGGTGAAAAGAATTCTCACAATCGAAAACAATTATGAGAGGATGGCATCCAGCTTGAACTATGCATCTCTGAGAGAATGGTTAAGATTTTGAGGAAAACTCTTCTTTGGTCTTCAAAATCCGAGAATGACGATGAGAAACACCACCATGAATTATTGAGGCACTCCGGGAGAATCCCAAAAAACGAAGAGGTTGAACCAACGATGAAAAGTAATTGAAAGATCTTGGAGAAAGGCATTTGACTGATGATAACTCATTCTTACGTCAAACTTTGAAATGAATTTAGGATAGCTCCGGGAAAATAAGAAGAGTCAGGTAAGATACTGGGAAAAGACCTGTGGGTTAGGGCCCACTTAAAAGAAACACCGTTGAAATGATTTAAAAGAGAGGATGCACTAGTTGAATTAAATGGCTTCAATGAGATAACAACCTCAAGATAGGTTTGAACGGATCTTGAATGAAAAGACGAGCCTTCTGAGATATCTTCAGCACTCCGGAACAAATGAATAGCGAGAAGTGAAATATTATGAGGTGCACCGGTATGAAAAAAGCATTTGAAACGAGGAAAAAGGATATGATCAACACGAAAGCTTGAGTTCAGTCCACCGGAGAAGAAAAGAGCAAATAATGATAACTTGAAGCTCTGTTTGTATCTTCTTGAGAATCACCGGATAAGAACATTGACGGAAAGGAATGGAGAGACTTCACACCAATAAAGTGGATAGTAGATTAAGAAATCTGAGTCCTTGAAGAAAAAGGGGTGGGTGGTGGGAAAAACAAAGGCAACTTGAGGACAAATGAGACGAACAACGTTGAGAAGGACCGATAATTGATCTTGCGAAAATTGACAAGATTTGACCCACTTGAAGAGAAGCACACCGGTTGAAAAGGATTTACATGACAATCTCGATGATCATGAAGGATTAGTATCCGCATAGGAGTATGAGAACACCGCTTAGGAAAGGTATGGAATCAACACTTGACATTGAAGCAACTCGAATACCACAACTCAAAACAAAACAAAGGATTGGCTTGCAGAATAAGCCGGAACAAACATATGATAGAGATTTCGTCCGAAGTTTTCGTGGTGGGGCCTACACGGGCTTGATCGTACAACACCATCATGTACAAGGCAGTGCACATGACATACGAAGTGTCCCCGAGTCGGCATAGCCAAGGACTCTTTAAGACACAACGAGACCATTGTAAATCCAACCGTGGATAGGCGGACCACTAGACATCGAACCCCAATTTCATATCATACGTCTGTCGGAAAGATATCCTAAGAGTTACTTGAATTCCCACTTATAAACTCCCGAAATTTTCCGTTTATGCAATCAGGTGTTGGGGATACAGGGGAAGCATAATATCTCACCCAAAACTAACAAATCCTACATCCAGCTGTATCCATCCTTCAACACATAACCAAGAAACCTTCGGAAATCGTTTACCTCAACCTTCGAAAAGCATCCGTTATACGAGTTATGGCAATACTCCCGAACTCCCGCCCCAGTACTGGGTGGCGTCGAGGTTATCTCACCAACAACCGCATAAAAGAGATTTTCGATGTCGGCGAAACTAAACTCAGGTATTCCAGAACTGCAACGATAAAATTGTGACGACAACACCTCGGAGCTCAACTCCCCGGGACACTGCCACAACCCCTAAATGACAGGAGGCACCAAGAACAATGTTCTCGTCACAAAACCATCGGAAGATTCCAAGATACCCGCGTGATCCTAAATTTTTTTTAGTGAAATTTAAGAAGAGAAGAGCCAAAACTCTACGCCAGGATGCCTCACCAGAGCGACGAAGGGACTGAGGAGTAAAAAGAAGTCCTAACTCTCCGATATATATAATTCCTAAATGACTCAAAACATTTTTATAGACTCAACAACGTCAACGATTCGATCAAGCAGGGGGCTCCTAAAGTCGGGGAAGGCTCTGATACCAACTTGTAATGCCCACGATGCGGCTATATCTCCCACGTGTCGAAGCACGACTTAGAGGCATAAGCGCATTGTAAGCAATGTCGCAAGTGAGGTAATCTTCACACAACCCATGTAATACATAAGGAAAAGAGATACATAGTTGGCTTACAATCGCCACCTCACACAATTACATGAATAAAGCATTACATCATCCAGATACAATCAAGGTCCGAGTACATAACCAAAATAAAAGAAGACTACCCCAAATGCTACACAGATCCCCGATCGACCCCAACTAGGCTCCACTACTGATCGACTAGAACGAAACAACACAAAGGACAAGATCTTCATCGAACTCCTTGAGGGAGTCCTGGATTAGGGGGTGTTCGGGTAGCCGGACTATACCTTCAGCCGAACTCCAGGACTATGAAGATACAAGATTGAAGACTCCGTCCCGTGTCCGGATGGGACTTTCCTTGGCGTGGAAGGCAAGCTTGGCGATGCGGATATTCAAGATCTCCTACCATTGTAACTGACTTTGTGTAACCCTAACCCTCTCCGGTGTCTATATAAACCGGAGGGTTTTAGTCCGTAGGACAACTTCATCATACAACAATCATACCATAGGCTAGCTTCTAGGGTTTAGCCTCCTTGATCTCGTGGTAGATCTACTCTTGTACTACCCATATCATCAATATTAATCAAGCAGGACGTAGGGTTTTACCTCCATCAAGAGGGCCCGAACCTGGGTAAAACATTGTGTCCCTTGTCTCCTGTTACCATCCGGCCTAGACGCACAGTTCGGGACCCCCTACCCGAGATCCGCCGGTTTTGACACCGACATTGGTGCTTTCATTGAGAGTTCCTCTGTGTCGTCGCTTTCAGGCCCGATGGCTTCTTCGATCATCAACCACGATGCAGTCCAGGGTGAGACTTTTCTCCCCGGACAGATCTTCATCTTCGGCGGCTTTGCACTGTGGGCCAACTCGCTTGGTCACCTTGATCAGATCGGAAGTTACGCCCCTGGCCATCAGGTCAGGTTTGGAAGCCTAAACTACACGGCTGACATCCGCGAGGACTTGATCTTCGACGGATTCGAGCCACAGCCAAGCGTGCCGCACTGTCTCGATGGGCATGATATAGCTCTGCCGCCGAACAGCGCCTTGGAGGCCGCACACGCATCGGTTCCGACCATTGATTCGAAGCCCACTGCGCCAATCGAGGATCAGCGGTTGGACGCTGCCTCAGGGGCTGCGATCTCAGAGGCGAGCGAGCCGAACTCCAGCCCCACACTCCGCATGGCCCGTGACTCTGAGGAGCCGGATTCCTCTTCGAACTCCGAGCCCCCCGCGCCCCTGCCGATCGAATCCGATAGGGCGCCGATAATGGAGTTCACCGCCGCGGACATCTTTCAGCACTCGCACTTCGGTGACATCCTGAATTCTCTAAAGTCTCTCCCTTTATCAGGAGAGCCCTGGCCGGACTACGGTCAGCAAGGTTGGGATATGGACGATGAAGAAATTCAAAACCCACCCTACACCCACTTCGTAGCCACTATCGACGACTTAACCGACATGCTTGACTTCGACTCCAAAGACATCGACGGCATGGACGACGATGCAGGAGACGAACAAGAACCAGCACCTGTAGGGCGTTGGAAGGCCACCTCGTCATATGACATATATATGGTGGACACTCCAAAGGATGGAGATGGTGATGGAACAGCGGTGGACGATACCTCTAAGAAACAGCCCAAGCGCCGGCGTCAGCGACGCCGCTCTAAATCCCGCCAAAGCAAAAACGGTGCCGGCACGGGAGATAATACTACTCCGGATAGCGCCGAAGAACACCCCCTCCAGCAAAATTCGGCACAGGAGGACAGAGAAGCCAGCCCTCACGAGAGGGCGGCGGACCAAGAGGTTGAGGACGATAATTATATGCCTCCCTTCGAAGACGAGGCAAGCCTCGACGATGACGAGTTCGTCGTGCCAGAGGATCTTGCCGAACAAGAGCGTTTTAAACGCAGGCTCATGGCCATGGCAAGCAGCCTCAAGAAAAAGCGGCAACAGCTTAGAGCTGATCAGGATTTGCTAGCTGACAGATGGACCGAAGTCCTTGCGGCCGAAGAGTATGAACTCGAACGCCCCTCCAAGAGTTACCCAAAGCGCAGGCTGCTACCCCGACTAGAGGAGGAAGCACCTACATCACCAGCGCATGACATGGCCGACCGGCCACCTCGTGGCCGCGACAGAGAGGCCTCTTGGCCCTCCACTCAAGACATGCCCCGGCACCGCGTCAAGCATACTAAGGCATGGGAAAATGCGCTCGACCTGCGCGACATCCTAGAGGACAAGGCAAGGCAAACAAGATCGATCTACGGATCGCGCAGGAGCCCCACGGCACGTGACGGTGATTGTCACTCCGGATGCAATGAATCCGGCCGGGCCGAACTCAACAGACAAAGCTCCTTCGAGCTGCGTCGTGATATAGCCCAATACACAGGCGCCGCACACCCACTATGCTTCACAGATGAAGTAATGGATCATAAAATCCCTGAGGGCTTCAAACCCGTAAACATCGAATCGTACGATGGCACAACAGATCCTGTGGTATGGATCGAGGATTATCTCCTTCATATCCACATGGCCCGCGACGATGATCTACACGCCATCAAATACCTCCCACTCAAACTTAAGGGACCAGCCCGGCATTGGCTTAACAGCTTGCCAGCAAACTCAATCGGTACTTGGGAGGACCTGGAAGCGCATTCCTTGACAACTTCCAGGGCACTTATGTGCGACCACCGGACGCCGATGACCTAAGCCACATAATTCAGCAGCCAGAAGAATCGGCCAGGCAATTCTGGACACGGTTCCTAACAAAGAAAAAACAGATAGTCGACTGTCCGGACGCAGAGGCCTTAGCGGCCTTCAAGCATAATATCCGTGACGAGTGGCTGGCCCGGCACCTGGGACAGGAAAAGCCGAAATCTATGGCAGCCCTCACGACACTCATGACCCGCTTTTGCGCGGGAGAAGACAGCTGGCTAGCTCGCAGTAACAACTTAACCAAGAACACTGGTAATTCGAATACCAAGGACAAAAGTGACAGGTCGCGTCGGAACAAATAAAAGTGCCGCGTTAACAGCGACAGCAACGAGGATACGGCAGTTAATGCCGGATTCCGAGGCTACAAATCCGGTCAACGGAAACAGCCATTCAAAAGAAAAACTCAGGGCCCGTCCAGTTTGGACCGAATACTCGACCACTTGTGCCAGATACATGGCACCCCCGAAAAGCCAGCCAATCACACCAATAGGGATTGTTGGGTGTTCAAGCAGGCAGGCAAGTTAAGAGCCGAAAACAAAGACAAGGGGTTGCATAGTGACGACGAGGAGGAGCCCAGGCCGCCGAACAACAGTGGACAGAAGGGATTTCCCCCGCAAGTGCGGATGGTGAACATGATATACGCAACCCACATCCCCAAGAGGGAGCGGAAGCGTGCGTTACGGGACGTATATGCGATGGAGCCGGTCGCCCCAAAGTTCAACCCACGGTCCTCCTGCCCGATCACCTTTGATCGAAGGGACCACCCCACTAGCATCCGTCACGGCGGCTTTGCCGCATTGGTTCTAGACCCAATCATTGACGGATTTCATCTCACAAGAGTCCTCATGGATGGCGGCGGCAGCCTGAACCTGCTTTACCAGGATACAGTGCGAAAGATGGGCATAGATCCCTCGAGGATCAAGCCGCCCAAAACAACCTTTAAAGGCGTCATACCAGGTGTAGAAGCCAACTGTACAGGCTCAGTTACACTGGAAGTGGTCTTCGGATCTCCGGATAACTTCCGAAGCGAGGAGTTAATCTTCGACATAGTCCCGTTCCTTAGTGGCTATCACGCACTGCTCGGGCGAACCGCATTCGCAAAATTCAACGCGGTACCGCACTATGTATACCTCAAGCTCAAGATGCCAGGACCTAGAGGAGTAATCACGGTCAATGGGAACACTGAACGCTCCCTCCGAACGGAGGAGCACACGGCAGCGCTCGCATCAGAAGTACAAAGCAGCCTCTCTAGGCAGTTCTCTAGTTCGGCCTTCAAAAAGCCGCACACTGTCAAGCGCGCCCGGAGTACCCTACAACAAGACCGCCTGGCACGTTCCGAGCTAGCGTAGCAATGCGGCCCCAACCCTAGCCCTCGCGATATAGCGAAACCAGCGCTTCGCGTACATAACTACGCTCTTGAAATACCATGGGCACAGGGGAAGGGGCACTATCACGGCACGCCCGAAATACGGCTTAAACCGCACCAGGGGCTGCCGGATTCCTTCTTTTTTTCTCTTACTCTCAGGACTCCATACTTCGGACGACCCGTTCGGCAATTCAACTGCCGCACAAATGATGCAAGATCCAGGGAAGCAGACAAGCCACGCCGCATCATGGAACTCCCAGGTGGTCTCTATTGCGAGCAGTATACCTGTTTTTTAATACAATTCCGTGGCCTGCCCCTGGCCAGGACATGTTAAATAGTCCAATTTATTTTGCTTATTGCACTATTTGTATCGTTCCGCTTTCATAGCAGCCTTTCTATAAACAATGCATAGCTTTTTGTCTATTTTTTGCATTACCCTCTTTTTATATATATGTTTATTAATAACATGCTGCATCCGTACACTGTGGTACGGCAAAATACGCCAGGGCCTTCAGTACCCATCAATATGGCGTGAGAAGTCCGTCCACTTTCACAAGTGCGGCACCCCGAACTTATAGCACTATATGCATCGGCTCCGAATCATGATTTGGGTCAATAGTTGGGTTTGCCCGGCTCCTATGTTTTGGTGCCTTACGTTCCGCTATATCGGCTAAGGTAGCACTAGGAGAACCACTACGATTGTGCCCCAGTTGAGCTGGGCCGAGCACCTCAGTGGAGAAAGCTAAAACTGACTGTCATGATGAGGCGAGAGACCGGTCGCTGTTCGAGAGGTTTTTCGAGTCCTTAAAGGCTTATGCCGCTTCGAGCGAGGAACCGGCTTTGTCCGGCCAAGGCGTGGATAGCGCCCCGAACTCGGTCTTCCGAATACTAGGGGCTTCACCGAAATTTAAAATTATAGAGTTCTATGGCTAAGTGAGAGTGTTCAAGCATTATAGTCTGATTGCCTTGTTCGTTGTGCTGACCGCCTCCCTCGACGGACCCAATCATGGGAAAAAGAGCGCTCAGGTTTATCCCGAACACCCCAGCACTAGTGGCATGGGGGCAGAAGCCGACGACTGGCCATCTCTCAATTTTTTTGATAAACGGCCGCACAGAAAGTAATATTTTAAATTCAAGCATTGCTTAGCGCATATGAACAAGTTTTCAGCGCACAGGATAACACGAGCGAGTTCATTCAAAAATTACATCCTTGGTACATTCATCCGCCACAAGGCGGGCACCAGCAAGAACATCCTTGTAATAGTTCTCGGGCTTGCGATGCTCCTTCCCCAGCAGTGGCCCGTCCTTCACAAGCTTCTCATCGTCCAGCTTACCCCAGTGCACCTTTGCACGGGCAAGGGCCCTACGGGCACCTTCGATGCAGACGGAGCGCTTGATGACCTCGAGCCTTGGACAAGCCTCCACCAGCCGCCGCACCAGTCCAAAGTAGCTCCCAGGCAGGGCCTCTCCAGGCCACAGCCGAACTATGAAGCCCTTCAGGGCCTGTTCGGCCGCCTTGTGGAGCTCGACCAGCTGCTTCAGCTGGTCGCTCAAGGGCACAGGGTGTCCGGCCTCAGTGTACTGAGACCAGAACACCTTCTCCGTTGAGCTGCCTTCCTCGGCTCGGTAGAATGCGGTGGCATCGGATACGCTGCGGGGAAGATCTGCGAATGCCCCTGGAGAGCTCCGGATTCGGGTAAGTAACAAGTAGTTTACTTTTATATGTCTGATTTGCATATAGAATGCCTTACCCGCCGCTATCTTTTTCACCGCATCCAATTCTTGGAGGGCCTTCTGGGCTTCGGCCTTGGCAGATTTGGTAGTTTTAAGGGCCGCAGCAATCTCGGACGCTCGCGTCTTCGAGTCGAGCTCCAAACTCTCATGTTTTTGCATGAGAACCTGAAGCTCTTGCCGCACCTCGCCGACCTGCGCCTCAAATTTCTCCCGCTCGGCGCGCTCCGTGGCCACTTTCTTCTCGGCCTCGGACAGCGCCTGCTTGAGGGTCGCCACCTCAGTTGTGGCCCCTACAATAAGCAGTATACTCCTGTCATTTTTTGCAATTGCGCCTTCCTATAGGCATTTTTTCTATAAGGTATCTCTTACCTTCTTTCTCCTCGAGCTGCCGTTTGGCAAGGCCGAGCTCTTGCTCGGTCTGCTCGAGGCCCTGCTTCAGGGCACCCACCTCCACAGTCAGTGCGACGGTGGCCAGCAGCGAAGTCTACATACGTATATTGACTCCTTTTTAGTTAGACTCCTGCGATATTTAATAGATCCTCTATTCGGCTTTTCTTTCCGAACGCCAAACAGAGCATCAGGGGCTACTGTCTATACGGTAATATTTTTACATATTTTTACTTACCTCGAAGCCTGTTAGAAGGCTAGCACAAGCTTCATTCAGTCCGCTTTTGGCGGACCGAACCTTCTGGACCACCGTACTCATGATGGCACGGTGCTCCTCGTCGATGGAGGCGCCCTTAAGCTCCTCCAGCAGATTGTCCAGCGCTTCCGGTTGGACGGAGGACGCCGGCTCAGTAGGCTTGCTCCTCTTGGCAGGAGTTCGCCTACCGCGGTCCGGAACCGTTGATGATTCCGGCGCAGTGTCCGGCTTAAAGCCGGACTTGGAGCCCAGGGGGGTCTTGTCCCCTTCACTCCTGGAGTCCGGGAGGTTGCCTCGCGGCTCCTCTTGGACCACCTCCTCTCACCCCGGAGCTTGTCGCGACACCACTTCGGCGTCATCCGCAGCACAGGGGGAAGCAGCGGGCGGAACTGAATTCACGTCCGATGAATCCAGGGAGCCACTCGACGACTCGTCGAGCCCGTTCTTGGGCGGACTGCATGATTATATCCGACGTTAGGGAAAGCTGGGCAACAAAAGGAATATCACGAGTTACTCTGGTATCCGAACACTTAAGATCTCGCCGGACGCTTGGCCCAGTCCGGCCACTCCTCTTCGTCCTCGTCGGCGTTGGGGACGTAGTCTGGCGGAGGGGTTTTCCTCTTCTTGGACCCCTCGGCTTCCCCTACTGGGTCGGCCTTCCTCTTCTCTCCTCCCCCCGCTGGAGGGGGAGAGGTTTCTTCTTCCTCCTCCTCGTTTTCACGGGAGGAGTGCGTCTCGGACTCGTCGGACGACGAGTCCGACACCACCATATGCCGGGAACTCTTTCGAGTCCCCGTGGCCTTCTTCTTCTTGGCCTTCTTCTCCGGCACCACATAAGGTGCCAGAACCAGCAGCTTCTCTAGGAGAGCAGGGGCTGGGTCTTCGGGCAAGGGAGCCAGACAGTTAATCTGTCTGGACTTCTCCCGCCAATCCTGTCAAAGGTGAGGGAGTTTAGATCCCGCATAGTCAAACTATGAAAAAACTTAACATCCTGTAAAGGATGGAAATATCTTACCTCGCCAGCAGGACGCTGCGAGCTGAATCCGCGGTCTTCAGAGGCGAATGTGGGAGCCTCGGCACCTTTGGTTAGCCCCCTCCAGACATCTTCGTACGTCGTGTCGAAGAGCCTGCTCAGAGTGCGGTGCTGCGCCGGGTTGAACTCCCACAAATTGAAGTCCCGTTCTTGACACGGAAGGATCCGGCGGACGAGCATGACCTGGATTACGTTGACAAGCTTGAGCTGCTTGTTCACCAGGGACTGGATGCATTTTTGCAGTCTGGTCAACTCTTCTTCGTCGCCCCATGACAAGCTCGTCTCCTTCCAGGACGTGAGCCGCGTAGGGGGTCCAGATCGGAATTCAGGGGTTGCGATCCACTTCGGATCACGTGGCTCGGTGATGTAAAACCACCCTGACTGCCACCCCTTCAAGGTCTCCACAAAGGAGCCCTCGAGCCATAGGACGTTGGCAATTTTGCCCGCCATGGCACCTCCGCACTCCGCCTGGTTGCCGCGCACCACCTTTGGCTTGACGTTGAAGGTCTTGAGCCAGAGGCCGAAATGGGGGCGAATGCAGAGGAAAGCCTTGCACACGATGATAAACGCCGAGATATTGAGGATGAAGTTCGGGGCCAGATCGTGGAAATCTAGGCCATAGTAGAACATGAGCCCGCAGACAGATGGGTGGAGAGGAAAACCCAGTCCGCGGAGGAAGTGGGGAAGAAATACTACCCTCTCATGGGGCCTTGGGGTGGGGAGAAGCTGCCCCTCCTCAGGAAGCCGGCGCCCGATGTCTTTGGAAAAGTATCCGGCCTTCCTTAACCTTTTGACATGGCCCTCCGTGACAGAGGAGGCCATCCACTTGCCTCCCGCTCCGGACATTGTTGGAGAGGGTTGAGGTAGGAAGTGCGGGCTTGGGCGCTGGAGCTCGGGTGCGCAGAAGATGGATAGGCAAAGGAGGAAGAAGGCGTAGGTAAAAAGGTGGATCCTTATCCCCTTATATGGGCGGATGCGACTATGCGTCCCCACCAGCCTAGTAAAACTCGCTTGCCTCCCAAGCGCCATGATAAGTGGCGCGGTTGGGTTACCCATGTCCGTATTAACGAGAATCCCGTAAACAAAGGGGACACGATCTCTGCTTTGACAAGACGTGCCAAGGAAACCGCCTCGCAAAACACGCTGAGGTGGAGAAGTGAAAACGATTCGAATAAAGGCCTGGCCGTAGTGTGATGTCACGCTGCGGAATACGTCAGCAGATTAGATTGGTGTTAATATTATTCTCTCTATGGCAATACGTGGAAGCTTATTTTGCAGAGCCGGACACTACTCTTGGTGTTGACAAAACTTTTATGAAGAATTTGGAGGAGGAACCCGCCTTGCAATGCCGAAGACAATCTGCGCACCAGACTCGTCGTCATTGAAGCCTGGTTCAGGGGCTACTGAGGGAGTCCTGGATTAGGGGGTGTTCGGGTAGTCGGACTATACCTTCAGCCGAACTCCAGGACTATGAAGATACAAGATTGAAGACTCCGTCCCGTGTCCGGATGAGACTTTCCTTGGCGTGGAAGGCAAGCTTGGCGATGCGGATATTCAAGATCTCTTACCATTGTAACCGACTTTGTGTAACCCTAACCCTCTCCGGTGTCTATATAAACCGGAGGGTTTTAGTCCGTAGGACAACTTCATCATACAACAATCATACCATAGGCTAGCTTCTAGGGTTTAGCCTCCTTGATCTCGTGGTAGATCTACTCTTGTACTACCCATATCATCAATATTAATCAAGCAGGACGTAGGGTTTTACCTCCATCAAGAGGGCCCGAACCTGGGTAAAACATTGTGTCCCTTGTCTCCTGTTACCATCCGGCCTAGACGCACAGTTCGGGACCCCCTACCCGAGATCCGCCGGTTTGGACACCGACACTCCTCCTTGAGCTTGGTTGCGTCACCTGCTTGGTAACATCGGCACCGGCAAACTGGTTTTGGAAGTATCTGTGAGTCATGGGGACTCAGCAATCTCACACCCTCGCGATCAAGACTATTTAAGCTTATAGGTAGGGGAAAAGGTATGATGTGGAGTTGTAGCAAGCGACTAGCATATTTGGTGGCTAACATACGCAAATGAGAGCGAGAAGAGAAGGCAAAAGCATGGTCGAATAACTATGATCAAGAAGTGGTCCTAGAACAACCTACGTCAAGCATAACTCCAACACCGTGTTCACTTCCCGGACTCCGCCGAGAAGAGACCATCATGGTTACACACACGGTTGATGTATTTTAATTAAGATCAATTTCAGGTTTTCTACAACCGGACATTAAAAAATTCCCATCTGCCCATAACCACGGGCCCGGCTTCCGAAAGTTCAAATCCCTGTAGGGGTGTCCCAACTTAGCCCATCACAAGCTCTCACGGTCAACGAAGGATATTCCTTCTCCCAAGACATTCCGATCAGACTCGGCATCCAGGTTACAAGACATCTCGACAATGGTAAAACAAGTCCAGCAACACCGCCCGAATGTGCCGACAAATCCCGATAGGAGCTGCACATATCTCGTTCTCAGGGCACACTCAGATGAGACATCCTACGAGTAAAACCAACCCTCAAGTTGCCCCGAGGTGGCCCCGCAGTCTACTCGGTCGGACCAACACTCAGAGGAGCACTGGCCCGGGGGGGTTAAAATAATGATGACCCTCGGGAGAGTGACTCCCAAGGGAAAAAGAGGCTAGGTGGCGAATGGTAAAACTAATGTTGGGCATTGCTGGAGGAGTTTTATTCAAGGCGAACTGTCAAGGGGTTCCCATTATAATCCAACCGCATAAGGAACGCAAAATCCGGGAACATAACACCGATATGACGGAAACTAGGGCGGCAAGAGTGGAACAAAACACCAGGCATAAGGCCGAGCCTTCCACCCTTTACCAAGTATATAGATGCATTAATTATATAAGAGGTATTGTGATATCCCAACAAGTAAACATGTTCCAACAAGGAACAACATCTCCATGTTCCAACAAGGAACAAACTTCAATCTTCACCTGCAACTAACAACGCTATAAGAGGGGTTGAGCAAAGCGGTAACATAGCCAAACAATGGTTTGCTAGGATACGGTGGGTTAGAGGCTTGGCTTAACAATATGGGAGGCATGATAAGCAAGTGGTAGGTATCGCAGCATAGGCATAGCAAAAGAGCGAGCAACTAAGCAAGCAAAGATAGAAGTGATTTCGAGGGTATGGTCATCTTGCCTGAAATCCCGCTAGGAAGAAGAACGAGTCCACGAAGAAGACAAGCGGACGTAGTCGAACGGGTCCTCATAAACGCAACGTTATCGGAACCAACCCGAAGAAGCAACACCGGAAAGAAGCAAACAATCATGGTAAACAACCATCACATAACATGGCATGATGCGCAAAACAATTATGATGCATGTCCGGTTTAAATATGCATGGCATGGCAAAGGGCACAAACAAAACTACAAGTTAAGTGGAGCTCAATATGCAACGAGTTGCATATTGACGGAACACCACATCAATTATTTAGTTCACTCTCGGTTAGGTACTCCACAATATTAAATGTTGGTTAACATGGCAAGAGGTGAAGCATAACAAAACTATACCATCTAACAATTTAAATGGGGCCGGATATAACAAATAACAAATCCGGTAAATCCCCATATGCCTTAGTAATTTATTGCAACAACAATTTAAACATTTTAATTGTTGTTATCGTGATGCAGATGACATGAACAAGTTTATGCAATTTTTATTAGAAGTTGGCAAGAGCATTATGAAGCATTTGTCACCGTGGTGGAAAGGAAAGAGGTGCCACGGCAACGATAATGAAAACAGTGCCACTGCAACGTTCTGGTAACTTGATTGAGATACCGAGGCAAAGGAGAAGTGTGCGGATGTGTGCAAAAGATGGTGGGGCGCTCCCGGATACTGGGTGTCCCAAGAGTCTACGACGGTGTGAAACGAGGGAAACAACTAACGTTCACGGGCGGATACAACATCCAAACATGCATTCGTTCCGCGGGTCATCATCTCGGCGGTTATACCTTCAAAACGTGCAAACGGGACGGTATGGATATGATGGAAGTAGACGTCCTCGTGATGTAGTGGAAGTAGTCGTTCACGGCGGAGAGGAACTTGGTGTTTTGCAACCCGAGTCTTCGGCGACGGTAGTTGTGCATGTTCCAACATCAAACTTGGAGGGACACCGACGTCATGGTACTTGGTAAATCCCGGAGACGGTAGTTGACGATCCAGGTAGGCGGTCTTGACGAATCCAAGTAGCACCAGACAAACGTCCACGGGGTCTTGGAGGGTCGACGGTAGTGATACACATGTTTTAGTCGTTGTAGTTGAACTTGATGAAAACGAACCCTTTGGGGTCGTCGTGGTACTTGCGGTCGTCGGACTTGCTGGTTTCACTTCGATGGTAGTGGTACACTTGTCGGCGAGGTACTTGGCACATGTAAGTCATCAGGTACTTGGCGGTCTCAGTTTTGACCGAGATGAGACAAAATGGCGATGGTGCACGATGAGGAGGGTCCTACAACAATAGGGGGTCGACGACAGCGCAACACGAGAAGGGCAGCAGCAGGACAAAGTGGACGGCATAGGCCTTGGCCCGGAGCAAGGGAGGCGGAGCTTCTGGAGGCTGGAGAGGCCATGGGCGTCAGACGCGCGATGCCATAGGGAGGTTTGCGAGGGGGCCATGTCGAGGAGGCAGAGGCACTGCGAACTGCAGCAGCGGCCGCGATCTTGGAGCACCCCCACCGGAGGACGAGGCGGGGGCATACCCAGGCGGCGGGGAAGGACGATGCTGGTGGAGAAGCATATTGACATGCCCGAGGCGGGGCTTGACGGGTCGAGACGGGGTCCAGCGACCGGGCGATGGGGGCACGCTGGCGATGATGGGGATCGGGCGCGGCGGCGCTAGTCGTCGACGGTGACGGGTCATGGCTCCATGGTCGGCTCCAGCGACGCTGGAAGAAGGCAGCGGCGGCAGGCACGCGGAAGGAGCAGGGGAGAGGCGGCTGGGGACGAGACAAGTGTGCCGTCCCTCTACGCGTGCGCGGGAGGCCGGTTCGGCGCCATCGGGAGGAGGAAGATGGAGATCGAGAAGGAGAGCGGGGTCGAGCGCGACACTGGAGGGAAAGAGATGGGATCGTGGGAGGATGATGGGATCGGGCAGCGGTTCCCTGGCGGCGCGAGGAAAACGGGGAGTGGGATCGGGACAGGGTAGCGAGTGGGGATCGGCTAGGGTTAACTGGAATCGGCGCTGGGCCTTAGCCTCGGTGCAACTGGGCTGCGGGCTTAGAGGCCAGTTGTGCTGTAGGCTCTCTCTCCCTCCCTCTCTTCTAAAGCCCAGAAAAAAACAGCAAAGGAAAGAAAGAAAGAAAAAAAGGAAAGGAAGGGTGGAGAAAGGATTAGGCATGGGGATAAATTTCCTGGACTCGCAAAAAAATGTGTTTGTTCCGTGAAAAATAGAGAAGGCCAAAATTGAAAGATCTAAATTCAAATACATTTGAATTTAATTCAAAGGGTTTGAATAAGTTCAAGGTAAAGAAGAGTCCAAAAATATTCGGATTTTTGGTGGAGCTCCGGAAAATGACGAAAGAATTTACGGACAAGGTTCGAGGTCAAGCAGCGAGATAACAAAGGCATGGGGAAATTTGCAAGTGTGTTTTAGGTGATTCCATAAGAATGGATTATTTTATAATAGCTCCACTAATATCGGGAGGATATATTATAAAGAGAAGTCATCCTTCCCTCGATTTAAATGGATCGAAGATCCATACGATTTATTTAGTTGAGATGCAAAAGATTTATGAGATGATGGCATGATGACATGATGCAATGTAAAAATAAAAGGGCAAGCACAAATGAAACACATGGCGAAACCCGGAATATAAGGAAGTCTTCTCGAGCATCGGTCTCGGGGCGTCACAGACATGGATATCAAGTTCAACATGAATGTTTAAAGTCTACAACATATTCAAAGTTTATCATATCCAGTAGACTTGGCGGCTGGCAGCGATATATTTATACAGAGAAGATTGTAGTATTTACCTCAAAGTGTTCCTTCATAAGATTCACCAAGCTGGCTTCAAAGTCACGGCTGGTGTGGAGGCGGTTCAAATAACCCACATGAAGCTCCTGGGCATTGAATTGGGCATAGCTCTCCAAATCCAACTTCCACCTGCCTTTATCAACAGCAGAAAATTCTTCTTTAGCGCTGTGTTTGGATAAGACAGTGGGGTTGCCTGGGGCTGTGTAAGCCGTCCCAGTAATCATTATGTCCTCAGTCTCCTGAGCTGGTAGGGTTGGACTGGGCGGCTTATCATTTTCCGGGTCAATGTCCATAGCGTCTGTGGTGACAGGGTGTTCCTCTGGTGGTGGGTCATCCATGGCTGCTTCTGAAACTTGATGCAAAGACTCGGACATTGTATGTTTCTCCAGGTCAGCGGTCTTGGGTTCTTCAGCCGGTTTATCAACCTTCTGCTTCTTGCTGGGCTTGGCCATGGCACTGAAAATAGATACACATGATGAGATTAGTGTATTAATGGCGTAAGATATTAAGGTAAAAGCTGGCCTTAAGTGTTTCTTACATAGGAACGGTTTTGAACAAGGGAACTTGAGTCCCGGTTGAATCGCTGGAGGAGGAATGAGAAGTTCCCTGATAATTTGAGTCAGACAGATCAAGGGGTTGTCGAATGAACCCCGCTTTGGGATATGCTAAGTCAGAAATTTGTGAAACCTCTGGACGGCGCTTGCGAGAGACCGACGTGTTGGGTAAGCCGGAAGAAAGAACCCCACCGCCGCTGTTCTGGGTTGTGCGGCGAGCTTCATGTTGATGTTTCTTCAAAAGAAAGTTGGGATGATAAGCTAAAGGATGAGAAAACCTTACTTTTCGGCTCGCTTGTCGAGTTTTCTGTCTTGGCAAATGTTCTGAACCGAAGGAGAGAATAATTACCTCTTCACCATCTGCGTGGCTGCCTTCCGCGCCATCCGGATAGTGATCATTGTCAATAAGATGTACAAAAATGAGCCAAGGGAGTCAAGTTATACCTCTGGCTCAATGTCATCCAAGTCAAATAGCTCTGAGGTGTTGGTCTTCTTCTTGGCAGGCTTTTTCTGAACCTTATTCTTCGTTCGGTTCATCTTACCTGGCTTATCCTGCAGCTTCCTATTCCAAAAAGGAGAATCGGCATGTGGAAATCAAATGATTATAAGAGGACAGTTTAAGTGAAAATATGATTCAACTGAAAATTGTTACAAGCTTACAGCTGGTGGCTTGTTGAGAATGCAGAAAGGATTCAGTCCGGCTTTGCTGCAATCTGCCAAGCTCTCGTTCAACAAAGACTTGGTCATGTTATTGATATCCTCATCGGTCAACTGAATCTGGTAGTGGCATTGTGGATCTTTTAAATCGCAGGTACTCGCATATCAAGCCAGAGCGGCGGCTTAAGGGCATAATTCTCCAGGCGACCTAGATCGATTCCAGTCAAACCGTTGGCCATTAAGGCTCTAATATTCGAAAAGACGGGCATATATTTGGCCCGTTCGGTTGTACTGATCCGGTCGGGGAGGGGGTGCCTGTTGCTGAGCCGTCTCTCATGATAACCCAACAGAGGACTTTCCCCTTCTGGAGAAGTGTCTTGGCAGTAAAACCATGTTTGATTCTAGTCCTTGGGATGACTGGGCAGTTTGGCAGCTGGGAAGGTGGCCATTTTCCGTCGCTGAATAGAAATGCCACCTAACTCTAGGCTGGGCCCATCAGTGAACTCAGTCTGCCGGTTTAAGTAATAAAATTCCCTAAATAGTTCTACAGTGGGCTCCTGTTGAAGGTACACTTCGCAGAACACTTGAAAGTTGCACATGTTTGAGATGGAATTGGGCCCAATATCTTGAGGGTGGATCTTGAAAAAGTGCAACACATCACGGAAGAAATTTGAGCCGGGGGGGGGGGGGGTGAAACCTCGGAGCAGATGATTAGTAAAGACGATTACTTCACCATCCTTGGGCTGAGGAGGGGTTTATGTGCCTGGGACCTCCGATGGATGATCTCTTTTTTTGGCTAAGACGCCCGTTTGGACGTACACATTCAGTAATTCTTCGGTGACCCGGGAGGCGACCCAGTTGCATGACGTGACGGTCTTGGCTCTAGACATTCTTGACTACAAAGGGAAATATTGCCGGTTTAAGATCATGCTGTTAAGCCGACCATTGATTCAAAAGTAAAGTGCTATAAAAGGCCAACGCGTTAAGCCGGAAGATAAACACTGAGGTATGCAGATGTGCATATTGGCGGCTTAAAAGGGGACTAATGGTATCTAGCGGGTTATGATTTATCGGTTAAGCCGCCCAAATAGTTGCTATGTTTCAGATCTATAAGTGGGGATTTACTAAGTGATGGACAAACAGATTCCATAGATCGATGCTATGATTTTGGATCTACAACAGTTTGGTAAATAAAATAAATTTTAGACCTAAAGTGAAGGCAATGGAAGAACACATATATTCGGATGGGATGCTACGCTGCTACCGCACGTTTTTAATATCATCTTCAGATTCAACCATGTGATTTAGAGAAGAACAACGAAGAACAGAGGGGAACTCTGATGAACTGGGACTAACCCTAATGGAGATCTTCTACGAGAAATAAGAGGTACTCACTGATGTTGCTGGACAGCGGAGGTGCGCCGCGGTGTTCTGGTTCATTCAGGTTGATGCAGTGGCCGGAGTTGAGGAAGTTGACGAGGACGACGGCGGCGGAGCTCGGGCGCGTGTGGGCATTGCGAGGAAGAATACGAAGATGAGGAGGCAAGGAGGGGAATGAAAAGTACCCCTATCCCTATTTATAAGGGGACGGATAAAAGGCATGCACGGAAATCAAGGAGGCCAAAAAATGATTATGTGGCTGCACGGGCGCCTTGAATTTCAGAAAGTCTATTAGAGTCAAAGATATGCTAAGATGTTCTGGGCCTCGTGCAGAGTTAATGCGAGATGACGTCATGGCGGGTAAACCGAATTCTGTGAGTTGACATCATGGCGGGTTATATCATGATCATAAAGATTGACGATGAAAGATTTTACTAAGTCAAGCACTGAAGATTGATATGAACAAGTTCAAATCAACCTGGGGCCTAATGTTGGGGATATAACTACTGGGTATGACCCGCCCAGGAGGGGCCGGGTCGTACCACTGGCGGCTTAAGATGAGAAGGCCCAAGGGGATGATGAAGACGGCGGTCCATAGAGCAAGCTTATTGAAAGCCCAAGACCCGGAGGTGACTTGAGGCCCATGGGTATGAACCGCCATATGTTTAAATTGTATTGTAAGACAAGATTAGTTGATCACCGAGCCGGACACGTTGTGTATGAGCCGGCCGGGACTCTGTAAGTCGCCGGCATCAACCTATGTATATAAAGGGGTGACCCGGCGGCGGGTTGACTTCAGTAACAATCAATCAAGGGCTGGGTCAAGCGTATTTTCTCCCTGGTCATCGAAACCCAAGCAATACAACCTAAAGCAGGAGTAGGCTTTTACCTCGTTGAGAGGGGCCGAACCTGGGTAAACTCTTCGTATCCTTTGTCCCGTTTAACCCCTTCAAGCTAACTACGTTGCGATGGCTCCACATCTAAGCCCTTTTGCTAGGGCATCTGTTGTGTTAAATCCACGACACTTACGGAAGTGCCACCGTGGGCTGTTCGCGGACTCGGCCGTGGGCCTGAGCCCAGGCCCATCTACCTGACGGCCTATATAAGAAGGCGCTGGCCAGTGGAGTGAGCCCTAACTCAGTTCACTCACTCCCTCTCGCACAATCCTAGTCGTCATCTACTGTTCCTCTCACTGTGCTGCTTCCGGCGATCCCATCCCGACGACCGCGTGCACGGTTGGTCGGGAGAGCAGGTGCCTCCAGAACCCTGTCGTTCGAGATCCTATCCGGGAGAACGGCAATAAGGTTTTTGGGGAGCGTCTTGACATGCTCACATGCTTAGGTATCGGTATGAGATGCATACCATATTTTCCATGTTTACTGTTTACTTGTGGATTAGATTAATCGAGAAAGTGCTAATATTTTCAACAAAGCATACTTTCTCCGTTCCTAAATATAAATCTTTTTAGACATTTCAAATGGACTACAACATATGGATGTATGTAAACATATTTTAGAGTATATATTCACTTATTTTGCTCCGTATTTAGTCATTTGTTGGAATGTCTAAAAAGACTTATACTCCCTTCGTTTCAAAATAGATGACTCAACTATATATTAATTTTAGTATAAAGTTAGTATAAACTTGAGTCACTTATTTTGAAACGGAGGGAGTACATGACATGGTAGTACGTATCGTTGAGCATTTTTATACGGTGTACTACTACGAGTATGAGTGTAGGAGTTAAAGAAAGGGCCGTGGTGTAGTGCCGTCTGCCCGGGTCGTCCCTGCAGCTAGCCTTGGGAAGGGGGCTCCAACTCACTTGCAATGCAGGAGTATAGGCTGTAACAAAGCCTGGCTCGCGGGCACGTTGTGTATGAGCCGCCCGGGATTCTGTAAGCCGCCGGCATTAACCTATGTATATAAAGGGGTGACCCAGCGGCGGGTTGACTTCAGTAATAATCAATCAAGGGCTGGGTCAAGCGTATTTTCTCTCTGGTCATTGAAACCCAAGCAATACAACCTAAAGCAGGAGTAGGCTTTTACCTCGTTGAGAGGGGCCGAACCTGGGTAAACTCTTCGTATCCTTTGTCCCGTTTAACCCCTTCAAGCTAACTACGTTGCGATGGCTCCACATCTAAGCCCTTTTGCTAGGGCATCTGTTGTGTTAAATCCACGACACTTACGGAAGTGCCACCGTGGGCTGTTCGCGGACTCGGCCGTGGGCCTGAGCCCAGGCCCATCTACCTGACGGCCTATATAAGAAGGCGCTGGCCAGTGGAGTGAGCCCTAACTCAGTTCACTCACTCCCTCTCGCACAATCCTAGTCGTCATCTACTGTTCCTCTCACTGTGCTGCTTCCGGCGATCCCATCCCGACGACCGCGTGCACGGTTGGTCGGGAGAGCAGGTGCCTCCAGAACCCTGTCGTTCGAGATCCTATCCGGGAGAACGGCAATAAGGTTTTTGGGGAGCGTCTTGACATGCTCACATGCTTAGGTATCGGTATGAGATGCATACCATATTTTCCATGTTTACTGTTTACTTGTGGATTAGATTAATCGAGAAAGTGCTAATATTTTCAACAAAGCATACTTTCTCCGTTCCTAAATATAAATATTTTTAGACATTTCAAATGGACTACAACATATGGATGTATGTAAACATATTTTAGAGTATATATTCACTTATTTTGCTCCGTATTTAGTCATTTGTTGGAATGTCTAAAAAGACTTATACTCCCTTCGTTTCAAAATAGATGACTCAACTATATATTAATTTTAGTATAAAGTTAGTATAAACTTGAGTCACTTATTTTGAAACGGAGGGAGTACATGACATGGTAGTACGTATCGTTGAGCATTTTTATACGGTGTACTACTACGAGTATGAGTGTAGGAGTTAAAGAAAGGGCCGTGGTGTAGTGCCGTCTGCCCGGGTCGTCCCTGCAGCTAGCCTTGGGAAGGGGGCTCCAACTCACTTGCAATGCAGGAGTATAGGCTGTAACAAAGCCTGGCTCGCGGACACGTTGTGTATGAGCCGCCCGGAATTCTGTAAGCCGCCGGCATTAACCTATGTATATAAAGGGGTGACCCAGCAGCGGGTTGACTTTAGTAACAATCAATCAAGGGCTGGGTCAAGCGTATTTTCTCCCTGGTCATTGAAACCCAAGCAATACAACCTAAAGCAGGAGTAGGCTTTTACCTCGTTGAGAAGGGCCGAACCTGGGTAAACTCTTCGTATCCTTTGTCCCGTTTAACCCCTTCAAGCTAACTACGTTGCGATGGCTCCACATCTAAGCCCTTTTGCTAGGGCATCTGTTGTGTTAAATCCACGACACTTACGGAAGTGCCACCGTGGGCTGTTCGTGGACTCGGCCGTGGGCCTGAGCCCAGGCCCATCTACCTGACGGCCTATATAAGAAGGCGCTGGCCAGTGGAGTGAGCCCTAACTCAGTTCACTCACTCCCTCTCGCACAATCCTAGTCGTCATCTACTGTTCCTCTCACTGTGCTGCTTCCGGCGATCCCATCCCGACGACCGCGTGCACGGTTGGTCGGGAGAGCAGGTGCCTCCAGAACCCTGTCGTTCGAGATCCTATCCGGCAGAACGGTAATAAGGTTTTTGGGGAGCGTCTTGACATGCTCACATGCTTAGGTATCGGTATGAGATGCATACCATATTTTTCATTTTTACTGTTTACTTGTGGATTAGATTAATCGAGAAAGTGCTAATATTTTCAACAAAGCATACTTTCTCCGTTCCTAAATATAAATCTTTTTAGACATTTCAAATGGACTACAACATATGGATGTATGTAAACATATTTTAGAGTATATATTCACTTATTTTGTTCCGTATTTAGTCATTTGTTGGAATGTCTAAAAAGACTTATACTCCCTTCGTTTCAAAATAGATGACTCAACTATATATTAATTTTAGTATAAAGTTAGTACAAACTTGAGTCACCTATTTTGAAACGGAGGGAGTACATGACATGGTAGTACGTATCGTTGAGCATTTTTATACGGTGTACTACTACGAGTATGAGTGTAGGAGTTAAAGAAAGGGCCGTGGTGTAGTGCCGTCTGCCCGGGTCGTCCCTGCAGCTAGCCTTGGGAAGGGGGCTCCAACTCACTTGCAATGGCAGGAGTACAGGCTGTAACAAAGCCTGGCTCGTGCGTTCACCTTGCACTGCCTCTGCACATGCATGCTCGGTCTCGGTAGTTGTACTGGTAGTACTACCACACGCTTAAATTAGCTATATCAGTTCGTCTAGTACTTTGGAGCCAAACACCAGCCATAATGCATAGTGGTTTTTTTTTTTGGAAACCCATAATGCATAATGGGTGTTTCCGTCATTGTGGAATGCCGTATAATTCCGACGAAATTTCTGGGCCTAGACGGTGCAACTTTCTCTCGGTCTCAAGGGGCCCTTTGGTGTGTGGGATGTAGGCTAAATTAGCTAGCGTACATAGTACGTGGCTACGCAGGGGACCATCTTCATACGAGCCTGCTGTACGCCTTAGCCGCAATGGTTAGCATTGCGACTTTGCGAGCCATGGATGCATACAGTATATACACTACTGTAGAACTAGAGGATGAGGAGACAAGATACGTGTTGGATCACGTATGTCTCGAGAGCAGATGCATCATTAATACCTGGGGCTGCGGGGCTCGAACGTGGCATCTGCCAGGGCCCGGGTCTTTACTAGAGCCCACCCACTCGTCGTCTCCTCCGTATGGACGCTGATATCGATCGGAGCCCTGCAGTGCAGGCTGAGTGCATGCTTCGGCTAGATGGCGATCTGAAAACTAATTTGGTTGGTGTCCGTTCTCTGCTTGATCATTGATCATTCACGCTCAAAAGAAACCAAGACGACGATGCATGATGTCACTAGGCATTTGTGCAAACTATGATGCTGATCAGGGACGCTGAGGGCGCAGAAGACCATCCACCTACTTCATTTGTCGCAATTAACGACCAAGGTGTTCCCGTGTCACGATATGTAGTTACAAACAAACAGTTGCGACATTCATGCCACGACTCACCCTGTCTGTTCGTAGTACTCCTATCTATCACATGTTGCCTTGCCGATGTGCGCGCATAAACCATGCAGACGCAGGTGGACAACGGGCCAAGAGTCAGTCGGGATACGTCAGTTAGTATTATCGTCGTCGTCGATTCAATGCTAAACATATGGGAGTCGTAGCAGCAGCAGCAGAGCTCATCGAAACGAACCTTAAAGTACTCTGTCTGCAGCGACAGATCAACGGACGCTCTGATGGTGCCATCTCGACTGAAACCAAGAACCTGAGACCACCTCATCGCTGATGATCATGCTCTCAACTAGGCACGCCACCGACACGCAGATATAATTTTGGCGCGACAAACATCAGGTCAGTCACTAGTAGTACGTCCCAGGCCATCAACTCGTCATCAGTCATCTAGCATGTCTCAGGCCTGCCTTCTCTGTCGCGTGGCCTCTGCTACTGTTCCAACAGCGCACCGACACGGCACACAGTGCATCCAAGGGAAGCAGGCGAAGTGCCGGACAGTGGTACGTACGGCCGGCCGGAGGTGGCCGGCCTGGTCTCCGTGGATTCCTTTTTTCTTCAACTGCTTGGTTGCTAGACCAGCTCACTGAATCTTGCTTAAACTGAAAGAACTCGTATTGCTGAAAAGTGTTGCATTTTTAGGGTTGCGCCGTCAGTGTGCCATTAGTGTTCGAGCTCATTCACAACTCTTAGAGCATCTACAACCCCACAAGTAGCAAATTCCGTCCCCCATCATCCGCGGACAAGCTCCGGGCGCGTCCTCGGACGATCGGACAACACACAAAATTTCTCCTTAGAACCTTTTTGGCACGGCCCACGTGCGGGGCGCCCTATTTTTTCATATCGTTCTTTTTTTGTTTTATTTGTCCTATTTTGTTTTGTTCTTGTTTCAATAATTCAAGATTCCAAAAAGTTTTCAAATTTAAAACAGTTGTGATTTTTGAAAAAAAAAACCAACAAATCATGAGATGTTCGTGGATCCAAAAACAATTCGTCATTCAAAAATTTGTTCATTTATTTAAATAAAAGTTCATGATTTTCAAAATGAAATGTTTGGAAAATTAAAAAATGTTCATGATTATGAAAAACATGTTTGAGAATCTGAACAAATGGTTGCAAATTCAAAAATTGTCTATGAATTTTAAACTGTTCGCAATATTACAAAATATCTATGAATTACAAAAAAAGTACATTGATTCAAAAAATGTTTGCTAATTCGAAAAATGTTTACTAATTCAAACAAGTTCTTGTTTTCGAAAAATGTTCATCATAACATGACTTTCAAAAATTATTCCGCCAATTTAAAAAAAACGTCATTTCAAAAAATGTTAACACGATTCAAAAACTACTCAAGATGTTAAAATACATTTGTATATCCAAAAAATGTTCATGATTTCAAAAAAAAATTGTAACTTTGAAAAATGTTCATGATTTCAAAACAATGTACATAATTTCAATACAAATAAGAATAAAACAGAAAATAAAATGAAAAATAAAATTTTAGAAAAACATGAAGGAAAGAAAATGGAAAAGAAAAGAACGAAAATGAAAAAACCCGAAAGAAAAGCACACGCAAAAAAACCAGTTTTGGAAGGTGAATTTTTTTCCAAAACCAAAAAGGGCAAATAGCTGGCCCAAATATATGTACGGGGGGGGGGGGGGGGGGGGTGCTCTGTGCATTATGTATGCATTTGCGTGTATTTGGTGCGTTAAGAGCCGAATAGGATTTGCATCACTACCCCCTGAATCACACAGGAGCAAGCGAACCAGCCGGCCCATTAAGCCACCTATGTTGTTTCCTATTTTCTTTCATAAGCACCAGGAACATTGGTGCGCCAAAGGACTACAACGAAGCGGAAATACGGTAGCTTACAATTTTTTCACTCAGCTTTGGAAAAAGTTCTAAATTTCTGAGCAGTGTTTGAAAGCGCAAACATTTTTTGAACAGGTGAACATTACCTATGAAACAGGAAAACTTTTTTAAATCTGCAAACCCTTTTGGTAAGCGCTAACCAATTTTCAAAAAATTTAAACATGACCATTTTTTGAAAACAGTTATTTTATTTTTCAAACATATTTGGTAAAACGCAAATATTTTTTCAGAAACGGAGAAAGGTGGTGAATTTTAGTAAATTTTGCTAATTTTAAAAGGTTTCTAGAAGTTAACAAAAGTTCACGGAAACGAAAAGTTCACGAATTTGAAAATAGTTCATGAATTTTAAAAAATCATGAAATTTTGGAAAAAGTTCTCATTTTTTAAAAGTAGATTTTTTTGAAAAAAAGTTCACAAGCTAAAAGTTCATGCATTTGGAAAAAAATAAAAGCTACAAAATTCATGAATTTGAAAAACTTTAGTGGATATAAAAAAACCACACAAATTTGGGGAAAAATTCATAAAAGTTATAAAAAGTTCACGAATCTCAAAAAGTTGACGGCTAAAAAATTGAAGAATTTAGAAAAAGGTTCGTGGATTTGAAAAAAGTTAATTTTTAAATAGTTTACCTAAAATGAAACAGAAAAGGTAAAAAGGAAAACGAAAAGAAAAAACAAACATAACTCATCTTGGAAAACCGCGCCAAATAACCGATGGAAACTTCTAGAACGTTCCCAAAATCCATGTAAAAAGGCTGCATGCACCATCGAACTAGCGTACTAGGCGACAATGAAAAAAAATTTGCTGAGCCCAAGGACAAAACGGGGTGTGCTCCGGTTTGCAGAATGAACTGTAACCAGCGCTTAAGCGCGAGCGTGGGGGAGAAATATCTTTTATCAACATAGGTGAACATTGTGGGCAACAAAGATTTGGTGCCAAAAATTGCCATGCCAATGTTTGACACTGTGTCAAATATTGGCTATTAATTGGTTGGTTACCTAGTTGTTTTGCCTATCTCACATAAAATTACCAATATTTGGCAAGTATTGGTATTGCCAATATTTGGCAATGCCAACTTTTGGCTAGTCAAATATTGGTAGCAAACCAATCATGCTCTGAGCCCCCACGCCCATTTATATTCCATGTTTTTCTTGTTCTTTTTTATTTTGAGAGAAACATAATACTAACATTGATCAGAAACAATTTTGTTATGTTCTAAAGAAACTGAAATAGAACAGATGTCTGGGATAATTTGCAGAAAGGCTCTAAGATAAAGAAAAATAAAATTAAGTCCCTAAAGTTTCCTTCACACAGCCAATCCAATGATCATCTCCAACCTCCGACGCCGCCATGACGCTGGGCGGAGGATAATCCAAATCTCCACAGGGACATTCCACGGTCGACAATCCACAATCGACAAGCGCCTTGCTGCTCACAGCAGCCCTATCCATCGGCTATCAAAAGCCTTAAAGGCTACGGTGCTGGCTTGGATCAGGGCTTCGTGTGTTTTCACAGTTTGGGATTGCTTTGGATCGTTTTTTTCTTCTCTGAAGGTTTTTTGCAATCATTTTTTTTCTATTCATTTTTTCTGCTTTCTATTAGGTTTCCTTTTCTCTATTTGCTTTTTTCTTGTGTTTTCCTTCTCTGTATGTTCTTTGTCATTTTATACTTTTATTTCTCATTTTTGTTTTCTACTCTGTACCATTTTTATGTTTATCTTTTCCCTTTTTTTGCATTTACATTTTTCTATTTTCCAGATTCATGAATTATTTGATCTGCCCAGTTTTAGTGTAAGGATTATATTTATATGTCATGATATTTTTCTAAACCTGAAGAAACTTAGTATTTCATGATTATTTCAAAAACTTAAGAATATTTTTATATACATGTTGATTTTTTCAAATGCATATTATATTTTTTAATAGACATTAAACATTTTCGAGATAAATGTTGGATATTATTGAATACATGTTTGGACCGTTTAATTTTCTTCTAAAATGTGAACGCTTGTTAAGTGTTATGATTTCTTTTAAATGGTACTGAAAACAATATGTACCTATTTTAAAAAATTGAACATTTTTTAAATTCCATGACTACTTTTTTAATGGCATGGACATTTATTAAGTTAGTGCGAACAAATTTCTTTTTTAAATGTCATGTACAATTTGTGTGAACAATTTTAAATGTCAGAAACCACTCTTTGAATGGTGTGAACAGCTTTTTAAAATTGCATGAACAAGTTTCTTCATCACACCTTTTTTCACGTGTGTTGAACATTTTCAAAACTAAGGAAAATATTTGTTTCTTATGTATATTATCAACATTGTTCAGAAATATAATGGAAAGTAAGAAAAAGGGGGAAAATAAATAAAACCTACAGAAGAGTACACGCGTTGTAGTCGCTGACTGAAAAAAGGAACGCGCTAGTGAGCGAGCGATGGACAACTCCGTCCTATACTTGGACGGCATCAAGGCCAAGGTCTCCTAACCATGGTGTCAGAATTAATTGATCCAGCCACGGGATCTTGGGATCGAGCGCTAGTGGAGAACTACTTCCATCCTGATGATGTTGCTGCAATTATGAGTATCCCTATTTGTGAGTAAACAGAGGACTTCCTTGCTTGGCACTTTCACAGCAAGGGGATTTTTTCAGTGAAATCGGCTTACCAAGTTCATATAGACATGTTACGTCGGGAAGCCACCAGGCAGAGAGGTGAAAATTCTGTAGCTGAGATGCAAAATGCCACACTATTCGAATCACTTTGGAAGATCAAGTGCCCTCCGAGAGTGCACCACTTCCTTTGGAGGTTAGCACATAATAGTCATCCCATGTATATGAACATCAGTCGGTGAGGAGTGGAGCTCGATACTAGATGCACCGTGTGTGGACGTCTCTTTGAAGATGGAGGTCATTTGTTCATCCGGTGCAAAATGGTAAAGCAACGATGGCATGCTTTGCAACTTGAGGATTTCCGAACCAGCCTCTCGCAGCTTGGTTCAGCAAGAGAAGTCATTCATGCTATTTTTCAGCTGTCATAGGACAAGAAACTATTAACAGTTGCACTGTTGTGGCTATGGTGGTCTAAGAGAAACAAACGCAACATGAAGAGCGACGTCTTAAGGTCGATGAGTTCCAATACCTGGCACGACACCATGTCGATGAATGGACAACTTTCCTAAACCCACCACCTGGACCAACCTGTGCAGCCACTTAGATATCATGGAAACCACCACCACAGGACATGGTCAAAATAAATTGTGACGCAACCTATACTGCTGCATCGGGCCCCTGTAGCTGGGGGTTCATCTGCAGAAATGAAGATCGAGATGTTCATTTTGCGGTAGCTGGTTCTGCAAATGGTCTATCTAAAGCACTTCATGCTGAAGCAGTGGCTCTACTGCAAGCGATTACCTTTAAAGATGAGATGGGAGTTGGCAGAGTAGTATTCGAAATTGACAGCCTCATGCTCCAACATGCGGTGACTTCTGATGCGTATGACTTTGCAGCGCTGGCCAATCTCTTTCAAAATTATTAAACGGAAGCTCCAAACTCAGTTTTTTTTTTGCGGGTGAAACTCAGTTTATCCATGCGTATGTTGTGTATGTCCATCGTGAATGTAACAGGCTCGCGCATGTTCTTGCGTCCTTCGGTGCAGGGTTAGCTATGGACACCAAGTGTGTGTGGTTTGAGAACTACCCTGATGCTGTAATCCGTCCTGTAACTGGCGATCTCGCCGTGTCTTAAATGGAATACGAGTGTTCCATCTCAAAAAAGAAAAGAAAAAAAGGACGGCTTAGTTTGTGAGGCACACAAGGCGACGCTGTCGGGAGCTCCTATTCCGCACTGACGGGCTTCCTATTCGGTGCGTAGGGCGCCACCGTAGCGCGTACCCCCCTGGCGCACGGTTATCGTATGGGCCAACCCATTTACCTTTTTTTAATCTATGAACATTTTCTTTCATCAAATTAAAAAATCATTTAATTTAATTCTTGTTCATTGGATTTAGAAAATGCTCATCAAATTCACAATTTATTCGTCAAATTAAAAAATGTGCAGCAAATACGAAAAAAATTCATCGATTTTGAAAAAAATATTAGATTCAAAAAAATTCATTGAATTAAAAAAAATTCAGTCATTTTTTCAAAACAGTTTTCTAGAATACATATTTTCTTCATCAAGTTGAAAAAATGTTCATCAGATTCAAAATTTTCACATCAAATACCAAATAATGTTCATCTTTATTGAAAAGCTCATAAAAAATGTTCGTCAAAATTCAAACAATGTCCATTCTTTTGAAATGACAGAAAAAACTAATTAAGAACTGATTTTGAAATCAGTGGTTTTTTTAATCTGTGATTTTTTTTGAAAATCAGATTTTATTCGAAATCTCAAAAAAAAGGGCACGACGCGGCCCGGATGGTCCGGCCTAGAAGGGCGCATAGGGGAGCAAGGGGTGCGCGCGTGGGACGAGACTTGCCTGCTTCCTCGACGTGTGCCCATCCGTGCTCCCGCGTACGTGGCTTGATTTTGTTGAAAGAAAATAAGGTCCGGCACCATCCCTTAAAATCAGAGGGGAAGATGATTAGATTAGAAAGAAAAAAGAAAAAAATATAACCATAGAATGAAGTGGGAGCACGGATGAAAGCATGAGAAGGCAGCAGGCAAGCCGGATCCATGCGCGTGACCGATCGCCAGCGGGCCACACGTGGAATAGGGGCTCCCGCCGCTGACAGCGCGGGTTCTCGCTGACAGTGCTCGCAGGGTGAAGCTGAAATATCCTGATTAGTGCATACCTAGGAGAAGTGGGAACCGAACTCTTCACCGAACAAATAGTAACCTGACGCCATAACCAACAGACCGAGCTGCCAAGCTTGTGAACTATTAGAAACGAGGTCTCTTCGACCCTACTTCTAGAGATATATTATATACCCACAATTGATTTTTTGAAAAAAATCACAAAAAATATAAAAACCACAAATTCTGAAATATGTTCAAAAAATAGAAATGGTTCATAAAAATGGGAAAATGTTTGTCAATTTCGAACCGAAGTTCATCCATTTGAAAATAAGCTCATCAATTTTGAAAAATGTTTATCGATTTTGAAAAAAATCACGTTTTTGAAAAAAAAGTTGAAGAATGTGAAAAAAATTCACCGACTTTAAAGAAAGTTACCAAATTTGAAAATAGTTCATCAATTTTAAAACGGGTTAATCAAATTTTAAAAATGTTCATCGAATATGAAAAATAGTTCTTAGATTTTGAAAAAAATACATTGACCTTGAGAAATTTTTTGTGAAATTTGAAAAATGTTCAACAACGTAGAAAAAATGTTCATCGATTTTGAAAATATTTCATATGAATTTTGTAAACAATTTAAAAATTCAAAAATTAATCAATTTTAAAATTAGTTCAAAAAAGAAAAAAATCACCAATTTTGCAAAAGTTCATCGATTTGAGAAAGCTTCACGGACTTTGTAGATGGTTCATGAATCTAAGAATTTGAAATAACAAAAAAGAAAAAAGAAAAGAAAAAGGGAAAAAGAAAAGGGAAACAGAAACGGAAGGAAGACAAAAAGTACAAAAACCGAAAATGTAATTACATGATGTTTGCTGCCTAGGGTTGTTAGTGCAGCTATCGCAGAACATAGAGGTGTGCGGTTCAAATCCCATCACCCATAAATTTTCCATGTTGTAATTTAAAAATAAGAAAAGAAAAGTTATGTGTGCCGGCCCAGCTCGTGAGGAGGGTTGTGCGCTTCACGCACCTGTTAGCAAAATGGCCTGTAACGGGCGCCTGAAGCGTCAGATAGGGATTACCGACGTTGCATTAGTCTCGCAATAAGCTAGACATAGAAGTGTTGTCGAATAGGATAACACAAGGCATACCTATTGAGCTGCCCCCCTTTATCTGTTTTAAACTATTTTTCTTTTGATTGGGTTCATTGTGCTTTCTATCGATTTTTTTCAGTTGCGTTTGATGCTCCATTTTTTATGTAGTGCTACTTTTTTTCCTTGTTTTTCAGGTACTAGAACAATGCCCGTGTATTGCAACGGGATATAAATATTCTGATATGTTAGCTTGTGATTTACCCGTCAATAATAATGCGATTGTGTAAATAAATGTTCCTCAAATTATGACTGTGAATTACCTTATATTTTGGTTAGAAGTTTGGTAAGTAAATTAAATTGTAATTGGTTAAGAAGGTAAGTAAATTAAGGTGATTGATTTACATATACATGGAACGTTGTATGAAAGGGTGATGGAAAGAAAGGTGAAATGTGAACCTTACGTTCTTTTTAAGTAGTATATAGAGATTTTTCAGGTACTAGAATAATGCGCCTGCGTTGCAACGGGATATAAATATTGTACTATGTTAGCTTGTGATTTACCTATCAATAATAATGTGATTTTGTAAATAAATGTTCATCAAATCATGACCATGAATTACCTTATATTTTGATTAGAAGTTTGGTAAGTAAATTAAAGTGGAATTGGTTCAGAAGATAAGTAAATTAAGGTGATTGATTGTCATATAAATGAAAGGTTAGACAAAAAGGTGATGGAGAGAAAGGTGAAATGAGAGCCTTACGTTCTTTTTAAGTAGTAGAGAAGAGATAGAGATAGTAGAGATAAGGTTCATCCTATACGATATTCTTATTGGTATTTTTTTGGATTTTCTTTCTGCTTTTTTTTTCAGTTTTACTTTTTCCTATCTATCTTTCTTCGTCTTCATCTTTGTATTTTTTTTTTTCATTTTTTTCCTTTTTCTTCTTTTTTCACTGTTCAATTTTAGTTTATTTCTTGAATTAGTAAATATACATTGTTTGTGTATATAAACTTAAAAACAGCGTACATTTTCTAACACAGGACAAACAATTTTTATAGGATTTGAACATTTTTAGTACATTGTACATTTTCTGAAATACATGCTAAACATTTGAATACAGGAAGAACTTTTTTTAATACATGACGACCATTCCTAATATATGATGAATAATTTTTAAATACACAGTGACCATTTTTTGTAACATACAAATACCCAATAAATATGCGCTAAAGATTTCTAAAGTGCCGATGCATTTTTATATAAGTATTCACATATAATTTTAAAATTTTAATTTGCACATTTTTTAAAAATTATGCATGTAACCAAAAAGGTGTCTACATTTAAAAAATATGATCATGTTTTATATGAAAAAACAATTGAAAACCGCATCAACCAATATAAAGCAAAGGAAAAAAATCACCAACATTGAAAATTCGATAGCTTGTAATGCGAAGGACACACCGACCGAGAACGAAGCGGGCCACCGGTCATAGCATGTTTCCTGTGCGGCATCCCTTCTATTCGATGTGTCAAATAGGTGGGCAAACACCTATTCACTTAACATGATGTAATGAAATTTAGGGACACTTGTTTCCCTAATTTGCCCAAACAAAAAAAGAGAAAACTCCCTCTCTCTCTCACCCCTCTTTGTTTCACTTAACAAAAAAAGACAGATTTGCGTGGCGGTTAATAGCGGCAGCTCTTGAGCAGGAAGAAGACAAGAGCGGAGGGAGAGAGAGAAGAGGAGGGAAGACAGAGCTGTCTCACCTTTCCAGTGAGGTGGCAGAGGTGTGGGGAACACGGGCGGTTGGTGCAAAGCGACTGCCACGTCGGCAGCCTTGCGCGGCGGTGGTTGGGCTCAGGCGATAGAGGATCTTGCAAGGAGGCGCGACTGCTGGGGATGGCCAGATCCGGCGGTTTTGCGACGGAGCTGAATGGAGGGAAGGCAAGAAGGTGACTCGAGCAGTGGCGGTTCCCAAGAAAAGATGGCAACGATGACCCTGGTTAAATGCGATGTCTAGCAGGAGGAAGACAAAGTAGAGGAAGAGAGAAGAGTAGGGAAGGCGCGGGCCATGACAGAGTTGTCTCACCTCGTCGATGAACCAGTGGCATGGTCACGGGGTGGAGTGATGTCCTGCAAGTGCACATGGTTTAGTTGTAGCCTTTTCAAAGTAAGAGTATTGATCCCACAGGGAGCATAAGAATCGGTCTTTGTCTCTTGTAGGGTTTAAATAACAGTGCCTGCAAGTTAAATACAGTTCAAAGCGAAGTGGAAACGGGTGGCAATATTGAGTGGTTGCAGTGAACCAAAATGTAAACTGCAAAAGTAAAACACAGTAGCGTGAGACGTGAGTAACAATTATTGAAATCGGTGGACCTACAACATTCCCATGGAGTCCGGATTCCCACTAGTATATCTAACATGATCGATGCCTAAGCATATTTCTGTGTCGGGTACCTAATCTAGTTTTATGTTTCGCTTTGTGGGCGGAGCCAAGTATAGATACGTGCATAAATGCAGCAGCCCCATATGACATACGCCACTACAATTCATCCTCACTCTGGTTACCAAATGATAATTAAGGGTTTCCTCACATGTGCAGCGAAAGCGGTCTCCGTTTGTCCCCTATCACAATGATCCACGAAGAAGGGAGATAGACCCTGCCACTAACCTACCTTCCCAACCGACCTTCACACCAATAGTAGTAACCTTTCGTCCAAAAAAGGCATATAATAGATGGTCGAGTTCGCCCAACATCAAGAAGATTATTAACTTAAATATATAAATAGGATGTCAAATCTTAATACCAAACAATCATAAACATACTAGGGTTCCTCCATATCCCCAACTAGGGAAACTACTTGCACATCAGGAGTACAAACATCGTAGAACGAAACATGATGGACATGGTGATCATGCGAAAGTAATAAAAAAGTGAATCCACACCAAATATTGTATTTCAAGGAGATGGAGATGGGATGGTGATGATGCCTTCTTGACGCGATGTTGCGGAGGCGAAGTCCTTGGATCAATTCCCTTTCCGAAATCCTTCTGGAGGCTAGGGTTCTTCCTTTTTGGGCTTGTTTCTAGATACATTCTTCTCTTCTTCCCCTTATCCAATTGCACGGGGGCGAAGTACTTGACCAAGAAGAGGCGGTGTCGCATGGTACGACTGTGCACTCGTACCACACACCGTCTTTGGCTCTAGAGCGCGTGAGCTATTTCTTCTCCCACTTATTTTACCTTTTATGGTAGAGTTTTATCACATTAATTGACATGATTCATCACCATAAATTGGCCTTCTTTCCTTATACGTCAATCGTGCCAAGTATCCTGGTGAAAACATACAAAAGAAGGTGCGCGAACGCAATTGACTGGCAAAAATTAACATAAAAATTGGACTAACTCCCCCAAGCTTAGAGGTTTGCTTGTCCTCGAGAAAATATTAGAACTTGTTAGAAAGAGGTTATCTTGATTATGAGATGCGAATAATATAAATGTATGAGTCCATCACAAAATTTAAAAATTCATGCAAGATAGATGATTATGACGAACACTATTATTTCTTCACTAGGTAGGATTGCCATTAAGACTTCGACACATTAACTATTCTATTGGTTAGCAAACGCATCGCAGCTTCATACAATAGTTCACTTGTCTTTCAGGCGAGCAAGTAGCAATGGTCTCTCAGTTTACCTCTAAAAAAGTCAAGTAGTTTAGCATGACTCCTTGCATCGAGAAGGGGTCTTTTGGAAAGCCTTATTTTATTAAAGAGAGTTCTACCATATAATCCACTTGCTCTTATCATTTTATTTGGTCAGGAGACAATCGTCTATACTGATCTTTTTAAAAAGCTTTAAATAGTTAAACTGAAATGAAAGTAATCTATCTCATTTAGTTGCTAACCTTTCATATCTAATTGACACTAAAGATGTGGAAGACTTATACTCATCATCAAGTGAAAATATTTTAACGCACATTTTTAATCATGCATCTAGTATGATTTTAAGAATAACATAATAGAACATTTAATCAAGGCTATTTGGCACTTATCGGATGTAAGAATCCTCCCTCGATCAAAAGAACATGATGTTCCACTTTTATTCAAACTAAAACAAACTAGAACTTTAATTGGATAAAGAGGTAAAGAGATACAAAGGGCCACAAAATCTCCCCAAGCTTAACATGCTAGGTCCACGAGTTCATTTAATCTCCTTTTTACCGATACCAGAGTTCTTTGAATGAGCATGTCAAGGAAGAGTTTGTTGGTCATATCTAAGTCTGTGATGCAGAGCTTGTACATGTGAATCATCTCGTCCAGATCTGCAATGATCCTTAAGCTCGTAGGTAACAACGTCTTGGTCTTGTAAGCAATCACGTTCTCCATATCCTTGATATGGTCATGCAAAAAGTCACTTTTAGTTTTTGAACAAGTAGCATGTACCTTTGATTCATGAGCACAATGTTGATGGGGGTGGAGTTAGGATCCGCGAGGAATTTCTTCCTCGGGGGCCCTGCATTGATGCATGCTCCGATAGCGTGCTCTTCGCGTGCCTTGGGGCTCATATGATGTGACCCCTCCAATGGCTCATGAATAGTACATCCACTAAAGCCGCAACTACCCATAGCGGTTGGATTGATCTTGATGAAGTTGAGGCAGTCACCGGTGCTGGCGAGCTTGACGGATTCGATTGGGATCAGCTCCAGCGTCTTCCTTCCTCTTGTTATTCCTCATCCTCGAAGAACTTCTCTTTTGGCTCCACCTCCAAGGAGGAACCATTACTGTCCATGTGACATGACCTTTCCCTCTTGTTGTTGTAGGGCAAGTCGGGACCTTCGAGCACTTGGTATTCCTCCTCTTGAGAAGAGGTTTGCCTCTCATCCCATGAACGTGTCATGTCCTCTTGATACGTCTCAAATGTATCTCTAATAGTTGATTGTTTCATGCTATTATAATATCACTTTTGAATACTTTTTATAGCATTTTGTATTAATTTTTTGGACTAACCTATTAAGTCAGTGCCCCAAGCCATTTGTTGTTTTCTGCATGTTTTTGAATTTTGAGAAAATCCATATCTACGAAAGGTCAAAAAAAACCTGAGGATTTAATGTGATTTTTTTCGTGACCTAAGGATTCCAGAAAGTGTCGAGACCTGCCAAAGGTCCATCTAGGGGCCCCACACAGCCACGGGTGACCCCCGCTGGGAGCCTGCGTGGGACCCCTATGCACCGCCTTCTGTCCATTATTTCACCTATAGATTCCATATTTCACGAAACCCTCAGTGCAAATTTTCTCCTATTTTTCCGCCGCTGCAAGTTCCTGTTCCGAGGAGATCCAATCTAGAGACATGTTCCGGCACCCTGCCGGAGGGCACTAATTCCCATCGGATTTGTTGGGATTTCCCCAAACAGGAAGGGTGAAAGAGAACAATAGCAAGGTATTTCCCTCAGTTAGAGAACCAAGGTTATCAATCTAGTAGGAAGCTCCCAAGCTAACAATGTAAACATCACCTGCACACAAACAACTACAAACTTGCACCGAACATGGTAAGAGGGTTGTCTTGCTAGTTACAAGATTAAACACAAATGATAGAGATAAATAGTAGTAAAATAACATGGCAAATAAAATGAGAAATTGTGTATAAGAATTCATTAATGGAGAATAAACCCCGGGGCCATACGTTCACTAGTGGCATCTCTCTCAAAAACAACAAGTAGCATGGTAAACAAATTACAGTTGGGCAATTGACCGGTTTGAATATTTATAACTATGATCATTCAAGGCATAATCACATATATGCATTATGTGACGACCCGTGTCATTATTACTATAGATAATGACACTAGTCCTTGGATTATTTCTTGACAAAATCTTGTCTTGTCAAATAATAATCCATGTCAGAGATATGCAACAGGGAAATAGCTAGAGATGGTCATTTATATTACAATACCTTGCCACACAGGGCTAAAAGTCTCAGGTAGGCTTCTCACATGTTTTGCCAAATTATTACATCTCCTAACACCGGAGTTCCAACTAGCAGTACTAGATAGATGATGATAAAATAGTTTCTGGATTACATAGCTAGATCATAGTTACTTATTCATCCCAACCCCCATATGTGGCATCCAGATCGTACATAGCACTAGATGGATCCACATCTAGGTCCCCTGTGTAGTTGTAGTCATCACCATTGCTCTCCTCACTTGGTCCAGTAGGATTCTCATACAAGCTTTGCTCTAAGAAAAAGATGATTAATAGCAAGAGTGAGTACAAAGTATTCAGCAAGCTCAAAAAGCAAAATGCAACACTCATGATAGCTCAATATAAATCAACAAGTCCTACCTCAACTCAACACCTTTCAAAATAACCATTTGTTGCAAAAAGTTTATTTCAATTTATAAAAGCTATCAAACACTCGTATTGCGAGATAGACCACCAATAGGTCCCCATAATCCCCAATCCAAGAGACTGGCATGAATTCATGTTTTCCTTTAACTCTGCAGAGTTTGTATCACTTTACCCATAGAGCTCGAAACCATAATTGCCATCTGCATTTCCTTAGATGCGAGACATGGTTCAGAACCTAAGCTTTTTCCCATTTGTATATTATATCTCCACCCGGCTAGTGTCACTAGCCGTTGTGTCGGGTTTCGGAACCCGCACTCCACCAACGCTTAATATATATAGCGCTTGCTAATGCACCCATCCGGCATTAGCGTGGAAACTCATCGCCCATCCTACTACTACTTACCCATGTGGAGAGTATAATAACTTGATGGTATTGGGCTCAACTCGTCTTAGACGAGACCATGGTTGATACGGTTCTAGTACGGCGCATAAAATGAGTGAAGGTTATTTAATTCTTAATATACTAGCCATATGTAGAGGGCCCCACCTTCCAGTATGTCCATCCAGGGCACCCTCTACCCACCAAATAATTATAAAAAATAAATAAATCAATGGATTAGCTGCTCCATCAGCTAACCCAACTTTTTGGCAATAGTCACTCCACACAATTTATTACCAATTTTTTTATGCAAGTTGATGATAAGATGCAGCAAAGAATAGTGTTTTTCAAAAATAGCTCTACTCAGCATGATCAAGGAGAGCTTGCCTGAGTTCTCGTACTTAGACCCGGACTCAGTTTGCTTCTGTAGCGTCTCCTTCTCCTGACTGTACTCGCTTCCTACAGTTCGGCAAATATATATTTCGAGACTAAGTCAAGTGAATACTAGGAAAATGAAAAAAATATACGTCGGTGCAGTGTGGTCATCCTACAGTCAAATATTACTTTTTTTTTCTAATGTCTTTTTACTAAGCTTGCATTAGTATGCGTACTAGGTGTGCACCTGGATAAGTTACTAAGCTAATTTATCCTCCACGTGCCCTCTCCCTTTCTCTAAACTAAGCCTATCTCTCTCTTCCCTGTACTAGTTCTGTACTAGTAGTCCTCAACCGAACAGAGCACCCACTAGTACTACTAGTCCAGCGAGAACACAAGTAATAATACAGACTGATGCTCCTTTGCTCCTTGCCCAGATCGGCGCCGCCGCCAGCGACGGGAAAGATGCCGCTGCTAGATCCTCCACACTGTCTCTCCCCTGACGTGAATCCCCATATTATCCCCATGAATTTCAGCCTCAACTCTCTAATCCCCCTCTGTGTGTGTGTTCTTTTGGCTTGCAGGTCAAACCCTATTGGGGATGTGATTTCCCTGCTCCAGATTGAAGTGGTTGGCGTTGGGCGCCACCGTGATGCTGGATGGTGCAGGTCAGAGCTCCAGTGCGTGTCCGTGGAGCAGATCCACCATGGGTGCAGGTTAGTGGTGCCCTTGTTCCTTTCTCAAATATTTAGGATAGTCAAGTTCTCAGATTTAGTAGATTAAAATGGCTCCCATGTGTGCGTACTGAACATGTTCACCCCTTTGAATAATCTTGGTGTATTTCTGCTGCCTAATTAATCTGGGAATTTTTTATTTTACATCTTAATGCCTTATCCATGTTTCCTAGTACTGTTGCTTCCAAGATCTGGGGTAGATGTTCCTGCTGTGACTTTTGTGCACCTATGAATAATTAGGATACTTCTGCGTGCATCTGTGAATGACTATGAGACTTGTGTGTGCATCTAGGCTGGTCTTCTTTGTGTATGTGAGAAATATATAGTGGTAGAAGAAGAAGAACTCACCTTTCTTCTTTTGCCCTCTCTGTTGGTCCTACTCTTGCTGCTCCTACGCTCCAAGTCCACTCCAGTAGGCTAGATTATAGCTCCAGCCTGTCCCCTTCAGTCTACTGATGATTTCTCAGGTCACCATCTTCACTTATTGATCTTGGATCTTTGTTGGTTGTGAACAGAGGAATGGAAATGCTACTAAGAAGAAGAAGAGAGCTTGGTCTGGCTATTTGGAAGCAGAGTGAAGAGTGTGCTACGGTGAATCCTTAGCCAGGTTACTCCTCCTCTCTTTCTAGTACCTAGCTAGTTATGGCTGCCCATCCCTGCTGTACAGTGTAGTCATTTGTGGAGTCTCTCTATTGGCTAGGAGTTGCAGCCCATGCCTAGACCAACTGTTGGTCAATTGACTACTGATATCTATAATGCACGTGATGGTGGTGGTCAATGTGTATCCCAAATATGTCTCACTCTTTACTGCTTTGACCACGAGATATTTTTGGGTTGGTCTAAGTTTGCTGTACAGTGTAGTCATTTGTAATACACTTGTACATCTATACTGTCTGAGGTTTATGAATATAAATATATATATACTTGAGTGGCTATGAATGCTTGTTGAAGAAATCTGATATGTATTTGCTTAATGGATTCTACTTAATTATCTAGTTAAGGGTGGAAATACTATGTGAAAATATATGGGTCGTTACACATTACGTCCATGATAAGTACTCCCTCCGTTCTGAATTACTTGTCGCAAGTATGAATGTATCTAGATGTATTTTAGTTCTAGATACATCCATTTCTGCGACGAGTAATTTAGAACAGAGGGAGTAGATCATTAATCCAACTGCATCTACTACTAATACTCCACCCCGAAACCGCTATCCAGCATGCATCTCAAGGTATTAAGTTTGCAAGAAACAAAGTATCGCAATAAGAAAGATGGCATAATGTAGATAGGAAGAAGTCAATCAATATGACAAAACCCTATCGTTTTATCCTTAGTGGCAACAATGCAATATGGGTCTTGGCCCTTATTGTTACTGGGTTAGAGCACCGCAAGACTAGACCCACTAGAAAGCGACACTCTCTCTGAAGAAAAACACATTGAATTTGGCCAAAGAAGATAGATAGGCCAGAGAGCATACAAAGCTATTTAATTTGCAACAATAAAGCCTCAAAAGATTCAACTGATTTCAGTGAACAATCTTATCATAAAGTGACAATTCATTATGTCCCAACAAACACACCACCAATTACATCAAATTGATCTCGATCATGTGAGAAGGTACACAGAAACATGGTATTGAAGATACAAGAAAAGAGAGAACCATCTAGCTACTACTATGGACCCATAGGTCCTAATGGAACTACTCACACATGGTCATGGAGGCAGCAAGGTTGATGAAGATGGCTTCGGCAATGGCTTTCCCCTGCTGCAGGGCTTCAGAACGGGCCTCCAGATGGGATCTTCATGGCACATAGACCTGTAGCAGTGATAAAATTTATCTTAAAGTAAGTTGGAGGGTTTTGATATTTATAGATAATTATGGCAGTGGAATCAGCTCAAGGAGGTGCAAGAGGGCCCCAAACGGCCAGGTAGTGCAACCCCCGGGCTGTGCAGGGCGCCCTTGTGGGCCCTGCCAGCTCCTCTCAATGTCTCCCAAAGCTTCATGTTCTTCTTGTTGCCCAAAAATCATATTAAATCGGCAACTAATTTTGACCTCGGGAGATTTTGATTTTCTGCAAAACAAAAACTAAGAAGAAAATACGAACTAGCACTAGGCACTAAATTAATAGGTTAGTCCAGGAAAATACCATAAATTGCTATTAAAAGTATATAAAAGTGATAATATAATATGAAACAATCAAAAATTATAGATACGTTTTAGACTATAAAAGGGAGAAATCCATTACGGAGGGGGGGTGCTCTTCATCAACCTTCCTGCCTCCATGACCATGTGTGAGTAGATATTTAGGACCTTAGGGTCCATAGTAGTAGCTAGATGGCATCCCCTATCCCTCGCGATTTAATACAAAGTTACCCTGAGTTGCCTCGCATGATCGGGATCCATACGATGTAATTGGTGGTGCGTTTGTTGGGATATAATGAACTTTCACTTTATGATCAGATTTTCCATTGAATTCTATTGAATCTTTTGAAGTTTCTTAGCTATGTAATTAACTAGCTTGGTATCCTCTCCGATCTATTTATCTTCTTTGGCCAAGTTTGATGGGTAGTGAAGGAAATATGCCCTAGAGGCAATAATAAAGTTGTTATTTATATTTCCTTATATCATGACAAATGTTTATTATTCATGCTAGAATTGTATTAACCGAAAACTTAGTACATGTGTGAATACATAGACAAATAGAGTGTCACTAGTTTGCCTCTACTTGACTAGCTCGTTGAATCAATGATGCTTATGTTTCCTAACCATAGACATGAGTTGTCATTTGATTAACAAGATCACATCATTAGAGAATGATGTGATTGACTTGACCCATCCGTTAGCTTAGCACGATGATCGTTTAGTTTGTTGCTATTGCTTTATCCATAACTTATACATGTTCCTATGACTATGAGATCATGCAACTCCCGAATACCGGAGGAACACTTTGTGTGCTACCAAACGTCACAACGTAACTGGGTGATTATAAAGGTGCTCTACAGGTGTCTTTGATGGTGTTTGTTGAGTTGGCATAGATCGAGATTAGGATTTGTCACTCCGATTGTCGGAGAGGTATCTCTAGGCCCTCTCGGTAATGCACATCAATCTAAGCCTTGCAAGCAATGTGACTAATGAGTTAGTTGCGGGATGATGCATTATGGAAGGAGTAAAGAGACTTGCCGGTAACGAGATTGAACTAGGTATTGAGATACCGATGATCGAATCTTGGGCAAGTAACATAACAATGACAAAGGGAACAACGTATATCGTTATGCGGTTTGACCGATAGAGATCTTCGTAGAATATGTGGGAGCCAATATGAACATCCAGGTTCCGCTATTGGTTATTGACCGGAGACATGTCTCGGTCATGTCTACATAGTTCTCGAACCCGTAGGGTCCGCATGCTTAACGTCCGGTGACGGTCGGTATTATGAGTTTATGTGTTTTGATGAACCGAAGGTTGTTCAGAGTCCCGGATGTGATCACGGGCATGACGAGGAGTCTCGAAATGGTCGAGACATAAAGATCGATATATTGGATGACTATGTTTGGACATCAGAATGGTTCCGAGTGAGTTCAGACATTAACCGGAGTACTGGGGGGTTACCGGAACCCCTCGGGGAGTATGTGGGCCCTAATGGGCTTTAGGGGAGAGAGGGAGGGGCTGCCTAGGGCAGGCCGCGCGCCCCCCAATGCCTAGTCTGAATTGGACTAAGGGGGAGGGGCAGCGCCCCCTCCTTCCTTCTCTTTTCTCTTCCCTTTCCTATTCTCCTACTCCTACTACATGGAAAGGGGGGAATCCTACTCCCGGTGGGAGTAGGACTCCCCGGGGTGCGCCATAGTAGAGGTCCGGCCCTCCCCCTCCTCCACTTCTTTATATACGGGGAGGGGGGCACCCCATAGACACACAAGTTGACCATTAATCCCTTAGCCGTGTGCGGTGCCCCCTCCTGCATATTCCACCTCGGTCATATCATCATAGTGCTTAGGCAAAGCCCTGCGACGGTAGCATCATCATCACTATCATCACGTCGTCATGCTGACGAAGCTCTCGCTCGACACTCAGCTGGATCGAGAGTTCGTGGGACGTCGCCGAGCTGAACGTGTGCAAATCGCGGAGGTGTCGTACTTTCGGTACTAGGATCGGTCGATCGTGAAGACGTACGACTACATCAACCGCGTTGTCATAACTCTTCCGCTTACCGTCTATGAGGGTACGTGGACAACACTCTCCCCTCTCGTTGCTATGCATCACCATGATCTTGCGTGTGCGTAGAAATTTTTTGAAATTACTGCGTTCCCCAATAGGTAGTTCTTTGGAGGGAGTGGTGCAGAGTAGCGGGTTCAATCTTGCGGTGATTCATCCCAGTGACAGAAAGGGAACAAACTGTATTGTATTGTATCGTATTGTTGCCACTAATGATAAATCGATGGTTTATTTATCACACTTGAATGCTATTTTTACTACCTACATTATGTCATCATGCTTATTGCAATGCTCTGCTTATTATGAACTCAATACTTCGAGATGCATGCTGCATAACGGTCTTGGGGTGGAGTATTAGTTGTAGTAACATTTGGATAATGGTCTACATATCACAGACATGTTTTTATATGAGATTATACCATGAATGATCATAGTCATAAATATAAACATTGCAATTTAATCATTGCCCAACTATAATTTGTTCACCACACTACACTTGTACCCTTGGAGAGATGCCACTAGTGAACCTATGGCCCCATGGGCCTATTTTTCTATAGTGAAAACTTGTCAAAAATATTATTTCTTTGTTATACCTTTTTATTTACTTTATCTATGTATCAATTACTACCATATCATGCAATTTAATCTTGTAACTAGCAAGACAAGAAGCTTGACAACCTTCTCGAAGTGTTGGGGACAAGTTTATCTTGTGTTTTGTGTGCAGGTACCTGTGACTTTTTTGCTTGAAGAACTCCTTCCATCTCAATAAACATTGGTTATCTACTAAGGAAAATACTTATTACTAGGTTACTTCATCCTTATACCAGGGAACCACTCTTACGAGAGAGCAAGCACCTCCCTGCACTTCAAGCTCAAGAAAACTTTTGCTAGATCAGTTTCGTTACCCGTGGAAAGAAATGAGGCAAAACAATGCATAAGGGCTTAAGTTTGTAGAGATCTGACCTCAAACAGTCAAATCTCTGTGCATAAGTGTCATCCCTGGATCGGTAATGCTGACACACACAGTACTTCGAAGGATTTATAATAGAGTTACAATCACACACTTATTACATCGATAGTCTCAAGAGAGAACTTAATACTGGCTTAAGGCCATCTAAATAAGATAACATCGGAAGGCTTGGAAGATAAAGTGAGTCCATCAACTCCAACGACATAGCCGAGTGCACGACAAGCGACCTAGCGCACCTTACTCTTCGTCTGAAAAGTATGCAACATGATATGTTGCAACCCGAAACGGGTCAGCACATGGAATATGCTGGCAAGATAACACAATAGAGCAATGAACAAATAAAATGCTATCACTACATGCATATATGGTTGGTGGAGGCTCTATGGTTATAATGTTCTTGCGAAAAGCCAATTTTCCCCTACAACAAAGGAATATATTTTGTTTAACTATCATGGTAGTTGATAAACATTGAGAATGGTAACCCCATCTCAATCCCAATTAAACAGTAATTAACAACCCAACAAATTAATTTAGAGTGATGAGATCAGCAGGATAATCCAAGAACCAGATACTCAAGATGTCCATAACCGGGGACACGGCTAACCATGATTAGTTTGTACACTCTGTAGAGGTTTGCGCACTTTTCCCCACAAGACTCGATCTCCTCCGTTGGGTTTCTCGCACTACATGGTGTTTGAGAAACGGATGGCCGAGACATAGTCTTTCAGAAGCATTTACTCTTTACTCTGGGTAGACAGTTACACCTACTTTCCCCTACATCTGCTAGCCTACCACTGAAAGAGGTCATGCAACATACTCAACTATGCTAGAGCCCATAATAGCTTGTGGATGCACACGGAAGTTTCTAGCATGAATAATCTTATGATCCCTTTGAGCCTGGGTGGAGAACCAGAAGACAACACTGGTATATCCCCAGGTGCCCGCAACCAATCCACCTAGATGTGTATTTAAGTAGCCACCTTAAGTTAACCATTAATTAACAATCTCACATCTATCATGGATCACTCAAACCAAACCACGTCTACGAGCATAGCAATATGAGCATAACATAGAAGTAACTCCCAAGGTTTGATAATAAAAGGGCAATAGGTTCTACCTCATCATCTACTTCCCAAACCCACATGTTAAGAGATCCTACTCATGCAATGTTTGAGGATTTTAGCTAATGCATAAAAACTGGGTAATAAAGGGGTATGATCAATGTGTTACTTGCCTTGCCGACGATCCGCAAACCCTAGAGACTCATAGTAGCACGCTTCGCACTCCAGGAATTCTATCACAAACAAACAATAGCATACATAACCACTCAGGCATATAATCAAGTGTAAAACTCAAATAAGAAGATCCAATCTGAAAATTCAACTAAAGAGCTTCGATTTGCAAAAAGAATCAATCGAACCAGAGCTACGGAACTAAAACTACTATCAAAAGGACTTCGAATTCAACTCTGCTTGAAACCAAAATTTAAATTATCAAAACCATGTTCAAGTTGATTAACTAGAAAGAGGGGCTCGAGACAAAGATTTTGGCATTGGTTTCACTAGATTTGGGCGAACTGTTTAAAAGTTACAGGGTTTTGAAGATCAGGGGCTAATCCGCGATAAAAGTAATTGTGGATAGGTCCCTAGCCGAAAATAAAATAAAAGGAAAAAACTACGGTGCGAATGTTCGCTAACAGAGGCAAACGAACGAATTCGTTCGTTAAAATGAACTAACGAACGTTCGTAAATTAATCTAAACCGAGAAAATCGAACCAATCTAAAAAACGATCTAGAGTTTAAAAAACCCGAACGGTTTATACCTAAAACCGAAAAAACCGGCGGCGACGGGATTCCGGCGGGCGGCGGCGGCTCCGGCGCGGGTCAGCGGGGCGGCGGGCGGCGACGTGGGCGACGGCGGCGTGGCGCGGGGCGGCGGCGGCAGCGGGCGGCGCATCGGCGGCAGCACCGGCGCGGGGTGGCGGCGGCAGATGCGACGGCAACAGCTTGGGACGAGGAGGAGAGGGCGGCGGGGCGGCGGTATTTAAGGGGAGGGGGGGCGGCGTGGCTCGGAGGCGGACTCCGGTCGGTGTCCGACGCGGGCACGGCGGCGGAGGCGGTGGCGCAGCGGTCTGGCTGGGCCTTCGGCCCAGTGCGGTCCGGGAAACTTTTTTTCATAAAATAAATTCCGCCGAAAGGAAAAATCCTAAAAAAATATACAAAAATTTCTAAAAATGCCAAAAAACAATTTTCACCGTCTAAATAAAATATTTAGAACGAAGTGAACATTTTTCTGGCCTAAAAGTGCAATTTTGAAAAATGCATATTTTTCTAATTCAAATAAAATAGCAAATACAATCCAAATAAATTATTTATTTGATTTTAATATTTTTCCTCCAATATTTCTTTTTATTTTGGAGAAGTCATTTTATCTCCTCTCTTTTATTTTTAATATTGTAAATTTTTGGGAGAGAAAAATAAGTAAAACCAAAATGATCCTCTTTTCAAATTTGAGAAAAAAAATCAAATATGAAAATAAACGAAATCCCCAACTCTCTCCATGGGTCCTTGAGTTGCTTAGAATTTCTAGTATCAAAACCAAAATGCAAATAAAATATGATATGCATATGATGACCTATGTATAACATTGCAAATTGAAAATTTGGGATGTTACAAACCTACCCCCCTTAAGATGAATCTCGCCCTCGAGATTCGGGTTGGCTAGAAAATAGGTGTGGGTGGTCTTTCCGTAGGTCATCCTCTCGTTCCTAGGTGGCTTCATCCTCGGTATGGTGGCTCCACTGAACTTTGCAACACTTGATAACCTTGTTGCGTGTGACTCGGCTGACAAACTCGAGAATCTTGACTGGTTTCTCCTCGTAAGTCAAATCGCTATCCAACTGTATTGCTTCCAGGGGCACTGTATCTCTCAGAGGAATATCAGCCATCTCAGCATGGCACTTCTTCAACTGGGACACGTGAAACACATCATGAACTCCTGACAGTCATTCGGGTAACTCCAACTTGTAGGCCACTTCTCCCATACGTTCCAAAACTCGGTATGGTCCTACAAATCTCGGGGCTAACTTACCTTTAACTCCAAATCGTTTAACTCCTCGCAGAGGTGAAACACGAAGATATGCTCTGTCTCCGATTTCATAAACTACCTCCTTGTGTTTTGAGTCTGCATAACTCTTCTGCCTGGACTGAGCTACCTTCAGTCTATCGCGAATCAATTTGACCTTCTCTTCTGACTCTTTGATCAAATCCGGTCCAAACAACTGACGGTCTCCAACTTCATCCCACATCAACGGTGTCCTGCACCTCCTTCCATACAAGGCTTCGAAAGGTGCCATCTTCAAACTAGCCTGGTAGCTGTTGTTGTATGAGAACTCTGCATAAGGCAAATTATCATCCCAGCTAGATCCATAATCTAGCGCACAAGCTCTCAACATGTCCTCCAAAATCTGATTGACTCTCTCGGTCTGCCCATCTGTCTGCGGATGAAAGGTTGTACTATACTCTAGCCTGGTACCGAAAGTTCGGTGTAGTTGATGCCAAAACTTTGAAGTAAACCGTGTCCCTCTATCTAATACGATGGTCCTCAGAACTCCATGCAGACATACGATCCTGGTCATATATATCTTGGCCAACTTCACACTTGTATAGGTGGTTTTCACTGGGATAAAGTGAGCCACTTTGGTCAAACGATCCACCACTACCCAAATAGAATCATATCCTGACCGGGTCCTAGGTAATCCGGTGATGAAATCCATGCCAAGCTTGTCCCACTTCCATTTGGGTATCGGCATAGGCTGCAGTAATCCTGCTGGCTTCTGATGTTCTGCCTTCACTCTCTGACATACATCACATACGGCCACATACTCGGCAATATCCTTCTTCATACCAGTCCACCAGAAACGCTCCTTCAAATCCAAATACATCTTGGTGTTTCCGAGGTGTATCGAGTATGGCGAGTCATGAGCTTCCTGAAGTATTAACTTCCTGATCTCTGCATTATTGGGTACATAAACACGGTCCTCAAACTACAAAGTGTCGTGCTCATCCTCACGAAAACCTTTGGCTTTTCCTTTGCTCATTTTCTCCTTTATCTCAGCAATTTGCTTGTCATCCTTCTGAGCTTCTCGAATCTTTCCCAATAATGTTGACTGGACCTCCAATGCTGCGACAAACCTCTAGGGACTATCTCCAAACGAAGCTCCCTGAGATCTTCGATTAACTCCTTGGGTAATCCTCCGCTCACAAGGGTATTGGCATAACTCTTCCGGCTCAAAGCGTCTGCTATGACATTGGCCTTGCCTGGATGATAATGCTGTTGGAAATATGCCCTAGAGGCAATAATAAATTAGTTATTATTATATTTCCTTGTTCATGATAATCGTTTATTATCCATGCTATAATTGTATTGATAGGAAACTCAGATACATGTGTGGATACATAGACAACACCATGTCCCTAGTGAGCCTCTAGTTGACTAGCTCGTTGATCAATAGATGGTTACGGTTTCCTGACCATGGACATTGGATGTCGTTGATAACGGGATCACATCATTAGGAGAATGATGTGATGGACAAGACCCAATCCTAAGCATAGCACTAGATCGTGTAGTTCGTATGCTATAGCTTTTCTAATGTCAAGTATCATTTCCTTAGACCATGAGATTGTGCAACTCCCGGATACCGTAGGAATGCTTTGGGTGTATCAAACGTCACAACGTAACTGGGTGACTATAAAGGTGCATTACAGGTATCTCCGAAAGTGTCTGTTGGGTTGGCATGAATCGAGACTGGGATTTGTCACTCCGTGTAAGCGGAGAGGTATCTCTGGGCCCACTCGGTAGGACATCATCATATGCGCAATGTGACCAAAGAGTTGATCACGGGATGATGTGTTACGGAACGAGTAAAGAGACTTGCCGGTAACGAGATTGAACTAGGTATTGGATTCCGACGATCGAATCTCGGGCAAGTAACATACCGATAGACAAAGGGAATTGTATACGGGATTGATTAAGTCCTTGACATCGTGGTTCATCCGATGAGATCATCGTGGAACATGTGGGAGCCAACATGGGTATCCAGATCCCGCTGTTGGTTATTGACCGGAGAATGTCTCGGTCATGTCTGCATGTCTCCCGAACCCGTAGGGTCTACACACTTAAGGTTCGATGACGCTAGGGTTATAGAGGAAGCTTGTATGTGGTTACCGAATGTTGTTCGGAGTCCCGGATGAGATCCCGGACGTCATGAGGAGTTCCGGAATGGTCCGGAGGTAAAGATTTATATATAGGAAGTCCTATTTCGGCCATCGGGACAAGTTTCGGGGTCATCGGTATTGTACCGGGACCACCGGAAGGGTCCCGGGGGCCCACCGGGTGGGGCCACCTATCCCGGAGGGTCCCATGGGCTGAAGTGGGAAGGGATCCAGCCCAAAGTGGGCTGGGGCGCCACATCCCTTATGGCCCATGCGCCTAGGGTGAAAGGGGAACCCTAAGGAAGAGTCCCAAGGAGGGAAGGCACCTCCTAGGTGCCTTGGGGGGGAGGGAAACCTCCCCTGGCCGCCGCCCCCTAGGAGATTGGATCTCCTAGGGCTGGCGCACCCCCCCTTGGGATCCCTATATATAGTGGGGTAGGAGGGCCTCTCAAACACACACCTTATGCCTTTGGTGCAGCCTCTCCCTCTCTCCCAAGTTCTTCTCCTCTCCTGTGGTGCTTGGCGAAGCCCTGCAGGATTGCCACGCTCCTCCACCACCACCATGCCGTTGTGCTGCTGTTGGATGGAGTCTTCCTCAACCTCTCCCTCTCTCCTTGCTGGATCAAGGCGTGGGAGACGTCACCGGGCTGTACGTGTGTTGAACGCGGAGGTGCCGTGCGTTCGGCACTTGATCATCGGTGATTTGGATCACGACGAGTACGACTTCATCAACCCCGTTCACTTGAACGCTTCCGCTTAGCGATCTACAAGGGTATGTAGATGCACTCTCCTTCCCCTCGTTGCTGGTCTCTCCATAGATAGATCTTGGTGACACGTAGGAAAATTTTGAATTTCTGCTACGTTCCCCAACAGTGGCATCATGAGCTAGGTCTATTGCATAGATTCTATGCACGAGTAGAACACAAAGTAGTTGTGGGCGTTGATTTTGTTCAATATGCTTGTCGTTACTAGTCTTATCTTGATTCGGCGGCATCGTGGGATGAAGCGGCCCGGACCAACCTTACACGTACTCTTACGTGAGACCGGTTCCACCGACAAACATGCACTAGTTGCATAAGGTGGCTGGCGGGTGTCTGTCTCTCCCACTTTAGTCGGACCGGATTCGATGAAAAGGGTCCTTATGAAGGGTAAATAGCAATTGGCATATCACGTTGTGGTCTTTGCGTAGGTAAGAAACGTTCTTGCTAGAAACCCATAGCAGCCACGTAAAACATGCAAACAACAATTAGAGGACGTCTAACTTGTTTTTGCAGGGTATGCTGTGTGATGTGATATGGCCAAAAGGATGTGATGAATGATATATGTGATGTATGAGATTGATCATGTTCTTGTCAAGGGAATCACGACTTGCATGTCGATGACGAGACAACTTCAAGAAGACACGATGATGGAGATCATGATGATGGAGATCATGGTGTCATACCGGTGACAAGATGATCATGGAGCCCCAAGATGGAGATCAAAGGAGCTATATGATATTGGCCATATCATGTCACTACTATTTGATTGCATGTGATGTTTATCATGTTTATACATCTTATTTGCTTAGAACGACGGTAGTAAATAAGATGATCCCTCATTAAAATTTCAAGAAGTGTTCTCCCCTAACTGTGCACCGTTGCTACAGTTCGTCGTTTCTAAGCACGCCGTGATGATCGGGTGTGATGGATCCTTACGTTCACATACAACGGGTGTAAGACAGTTTTACACATGCAAAAACACTTAGGGTTAACTTGACGAGCCTAGCATGTACAGACATGGCCTCGGAACACAGAAGACCGAAAGGTCGAGCATGAGTCGTATAGAAGATACGATCAACATAAAGATGTTCACCGACGTTGACTAGTCCGTCTCACGTGATGATCGGACACGGCCTAGTTGACTCGGATCATGTAATCACTTAGATGACTAGAGGGATGTCTATCTGAGTGGGAGTTCATAAGATGAACTTAATTATGCTGAACATAGTCAAAAGGATTTTGCAAATTATGTCGTATCTCACGCTTTAGTTCTACTGTTTAGATATGTTCCTAGAGAAAAATTAGTTGAAAGTTGATAGTAGCAATTATGCGGACTAGGTCCGTAAACTGAGGATTGTCCTCAATGTTTCTTAGAAGGCTTATGTCCTTAATGCACCGCTCAGTGTGCTGAACCTCGAACGTTGTCTGTGGATGTTGTGAACATCTGACATACACGTTTTGATAACTACGTGATAGTTCAGTTAAACGGTTTAGAGTTGAGGCACCAAAGACGTTTTGAAACGTCGCGAAACATATAAGATGTTTTGAGGGCTGAAATTGGGATTTCAGGCTCATGCCCACGTCAAGAGGTATAAGACCTCCGACGATTTTCTTAACCTGCAAACTAAGGAGAAAAGCTCAATTGTTGAGCTTGTGCTCGGATTGTCTGAGTACAACAATCATTTGAATCAAGTGGAAGTTGATCTTCCAAATGAGATAGTGATGTTTCTCCGAAGTCATTACCCACCAAGCTGCTAGAGCTTCGTGATGAACTATAATGTATCGGGGACATATATGATGATCCTTGAGATATTCGCGATGTTTGACACTGCGAAAGTAGAAATCAAGAAGAAGCATCAATTGTTGATGGTTGGTGAAACCACTAGTTTCAAGAAGGGCAAGGGAACAAAGGGATACTTCATGAAACGGCAATTCAGCTGCTGCTCTAGTAAAGAAACCCAAGGTTGAATCCAAACCCGAGACTAAGTGCTTCTGTAATAAGGGGAACAGCCACTGGAGCAGAATTACCCTAGATACTTGGTAGATGAGAAGGCTGGCAAGGTCGATAGAAGTATATTGGATATACATTGTGTTGATGTGTACTTTACTAGTACTCCTAGTAGCACCAGGGTATTAGATACCGGTTCGATTGCTAAGTGTTAGTAACTCGAAATAAAAGCTACAGAATAAACGGAGACTAGCTAAAGGTGAGCTGACGATATGTGTCGGAAGTGTTTCCAATGTTGATATGATCAAGCATCGCATGCTCCCTCTACCATCGAGGTTGGTGTTTGCATTGAGCATAGACATGATTGGATTATGTCTATCGCAATACGGTTATTCATTTAAGGAGAATAATGGTTACTCTGTTTATTTGAATAATACCTCCAATGGTCTTACACCTAAAATGAATAGTTTATTGAATCTCGATCGTAGTGATACACATGTTCATGCCAAAAGATAGTAATTATAGTACCACCTACTTGTGGCACTGCCACTTAAGTCATATCGGTATAAAACGCATGAAGAAGCTCCATGTTGATGGATCTTTGGGCTCACTCGTTTTTGAAAAGTTTGAGACATGCGAACCATGTCTATTGGTATGTATGCATGCAAATGGACCGTTTGAACTCACTTGATTTTGAATCACTTGAGACATGCAAATCATACCACATGGGCAAGATGACTGAAAGCCCCGGTTTCAGTAAAATGGAACTGGAAAGCAACTTTTTGGAAGTAATACATTTTGATGTGTGCAGTCCAATGAATGCTGAGGCATGTAGTGGATATCGTTATGTTCTTACTTCACAGATGATTTGAGTAGATGTTGAGTATATTTACTTGATGAATCACGAGTCTGAATTATTGAAAGGTTCAAGTAATTTCAGGGTGAAGTTAAAAGATCATCGTGGCAAGAGGATAAAAGATCTATGATATGATCATAGAGATGAATATCTGAGTTACAAGTTTGGCATAGAATTAAGACATTGTGGAAATTGTTTCACAACTAATACAGCCTGGAACACCATAGTGTGATGGTGTGTCCGAACATCATAACTGCACCCTATTGGATATGATGCATACCATGATGTCTCTTATCGAATTACCACGGTAGTTTATGGGTTAGGCATTAGAGACAACCACATTCACTTTAAAAGGGGCACTACGTAATTCCGATGAGGTGACACCGTATGAACTATGGTTTAGAGAAACCTAAGCTGTCGTTTTTTAAAAGTTTGGGGCTGCGACGCTTATATGAAAAAGTTTCAGGCTGATAAGCTCGAACCCAAAGCGGATAAATGCATCTTCATAGGACACCCAAAACAGTTGGGTATACCTCCTGTCTCAGATCCGAAAGCAATAAGGGATTGTTTCTAAAATCGGGTCCTTTCTCGAGGAAAAGTTTCTCTCGAAAGAATTGAGTGGGAGGATGGTGGAGACTTGATGAGGTTATTAAACCGTTACTTCAACTAGTGTATAGCAGGGCACAAAGAGTTGTTCCTGTGGCACCTACACCAATTGAAGTGGAAGCTTATGATATTGATCATGAGACTTCGGATCAAGTCACTCCCAAACCTCGTGGGATGACAAGGATGCGTACTACTTCAGAGTGGTACGTGATCCTGTCTTGGAAGTCATGTTGCTAGACAACAATGAGCCTACAAGCTATGGAGAAGCGATGGTGGGCCCAGATTCCTATAAATGGCTCGAGGCCATATAATCCGAGAGAGGATCCATATATGAAAACAAAGTGTAGACTTTGGAAGAACTACTTGATGGTCGTAAGGCTGTTGAGTACAGATGGATTTTAAAAGGAAGACGGACAATGATGGTAAATGTCACCATTAAGAAAGCTCGACTTGTCGTTAAGATGTTTTCTGACAAGTTTAAGGAGTTGACTACGATGAGACTTTCTCACTCATAGCGGTGCTAAGAGTCTGTTGGAATTATATTAGCGATTACTGCATTATTTATGAAATCTTGCAGATAGGATGTCAAAACATTGTTTCCTCGACGAAAGGTTGTATGTGATACAACCGGAAGGTTTTGTCAATCCTAAAAGATGCTAATAAGTATGCAAAGCTCCAGCAATCCTTCTGAGGACTGGAGTAAGCATCTCGGAGTTGGAATGTACGCTTTGATGAGATGATCAAAGATTTTGGGTTTATACAAAGTTTATGAGAAACTTGTATTTCCAAAGAAGTGAGTGGGAGCACTATAGAATTTCTGATGAGTATATGTTGTTGACATATTATGGATCAGAAATGACGTAGGATTTCTGGAAAGCATATAGGGTTATTTGGAAAGTGTTTTTCAATGGAAAACCTGGATTAAGCTACTTGAGCATTGAGCATCAAGATCTATAAGGATAGATCAAAACGCTTAATGGTACTTTCAAATGAGCACATACCTTGACATGATCTTGAAGGTGTTCAAGATGGATCAGTCAAAGAAGGAGTTCTTACCTGAGTTGTGAGGTATGAAGTTAAGACTTAAAGCTCGACCACGGCAGAACAGAGAGAAAGGACGAAGGTCGTCCCCTATGCTTAAGACATAGGCTCTACAGTATGCTATGCTGTGTACTGCACCTGAAGTGTGCCTTGCCATGAGTCAGTCAAGGGGTACAAGTGTGATCCAAGAATGGATCACAGGACAGTGGTCAAAGTTATCCTTAGTAACTAGTGGACTAAGGAATTTTCTCGATTATGGAGGTGGTAAAAGAGTTCGTCGTAAAGGGTTACGTCGATGCAAGCTTAACACCTATCCGGATAGCTCTGAGTAGAGATACCGGATACGTATAATGGAGCAACAATTTAGAATAGCTCCAAGTAGAACAGTTATTTGGAATAACTCCAAATAAAGCGTGATAGCTGCATCTAGGAGATGACATAGAGATTTGTAAAGCGCACATGGATCTGAAAGGTTCAGACCCGTTGACTAAAACCTCTCTCACAAGCAACATGATCAAACCCAGAACTCATTGAGTGTTAATCACCTAGTGATGTGAACTAGGTTATTGACTCTAGTAAACTCTTTGGATGTTGGTCACATGGCGATGCGACCTGTGAGTGTTAATCACATGGCGATGTGAACTAGATTATTGACTCTAGTGCAAGTGGGAGACTGTTGGAAATATGCCCTAGAGGCAATAATAAATTAGTTATTATTATATTTCCTTGTTCATGATAATCGTTTATTATCCATGCTATAATTGTATTGATAGGAAACTCAGATACATGTGTGGATACATAGACAACACCATGTCCCTAGTGAGCCTCTAGTTGACTAGCTCGTTGATCAATAGATGGTTACGGTTTCCTGACCATGGACATTGGATGTCGTTGATAACGGGATCACATCATTAGGAGAATGATGTGATGGACAAGACCCAATCCTAAGCATAGCACTAGATCGTGTAGTTCGTATGCTATAGCTTTTCTAATGTCAAGTATCATTTCCTTAGACCATGAGATTGTGCAACTCCCGGATACCGTAGGAATGCTTTGGGTGTATCAAACGTCACAACGTAACTGGGTGACTATAAAGGTGCATTACAGGTATCTCCGAAAGTGTCTGTTGGGTTGGCATGAATCGAGACTGGGATTTGTCACTCCGTGTAAGCGGAGAGGTATCTCTGGGCCCACTCGGTAGGACATCATCATATGCGCAATGTGACCAAAGAGTTGATCACGGGATGATGTGTTACGGAACGAGTAAAGAGACTTGCCGGTAACGAGATTGAACTAGGTATTGGATTCCGACGATCGAATCTCGGGCAAGTAACATACCGATAGACAAAGGGAATTGTATACGGGATTGATTAAGTCCTTGACATCGTGGTTCATCTGATGAGATCATCGTGGAACATGTGGGAGCCAACATGGGTATCCAGATCCCGCTGTTGGTTATTGACCGGAGAACGTCTCGGTCATGTCTGCATGTCTCCCGAACCCGTAGGGTCTACACACTTAAGGTTCGATGACGCTAGGGTTATAAAGGAAGCTTGTATGTGGTTACCGAATGTTGTTCGGAGTCCCGGATGAGATCCCGGACGTCATGAGGAGTTCCGGAATGGTCCGGAGGTAAAGATTTATATATAGGAAGTCCTATTTCGGCCATCGGGACAAGTTTCGGGGTCATCGGTATTGTACCGGGACCACCGGAAGGGTCCCGGGGGCCCACCGGGTGGGGCCACCTATCCCGGAGGGTCCCATGGGCTGAAGTGGGAAGGGATCCAGCCCAAAGTGGGCTGGGGCGCCACATCCCTTATGGCCCATGCGCCTAGGGTGAAAGGGGAACCCTAAGGAAGAGTCCCAAGGAGGGAAGGCACCTCCTAGGTGCCTTGGGGGGGGGGAGGGAAACCTCCCCTGGCCGCCGCCCCCTAGGAGATTGGATCTCCTAGGGCTGGCACACCCCCCCTTGGGATCCCTATATATAGTGGGGTAGGAGGGCCTCTCAAACACACACCTTATGCCTTTGGTGCAGCCCCTCCCTCTCTCCCAAGTTCTTCTCCTCTCCCGTGGTGCTTGGCGAAGCCCTGCAGGATTGCCACGCTCCTCCACCACCACCATGCCGTTGTGCTGCTGTTGGATGGAGTCTTCCTCAACCTCTCCCTCTCTCCTTGCTGGATCAAGGCGTGGGAGACGTCACCGGGCTGTACGTGTGTTGAACGCGGAGGTGCCGTGCGTTCGGCACTTGATCATCGGTGATTTGGATCACGACGAGTACGACTTCATCAACCCCGTTCACTTGAACGCTTCCGCTTAGCGATCTACAAGGGTATGTAGATGCACTCTCCTTCCCCTCGTTGCTGGTCTCTCCATAGATAGATCTTGGTGACACGTAGGAAAATTTTGAATTTCTGCTACGTTCCCCAACAAATGCAACTTCATATCATAATCCTTTATAAGCTCCAACCATCTCCTTTGTATAAGATTTAGCTTCTTATGTCTGAAAATGTACTTCAAACTCTTATGATCCGTGTACACATCACATCGATTTCCAATAAGAAAGTGTCTCCAAGTCTTGAGTGCATGAACTACAGCTACTAACTCCAAATCATGCGTGGCATAATTCAACTCATGCGGTCGAAGCTGACGTGAGGCATATGAAACCACTCTTCCATCTTGCATAAGTACACCCCAAGTCCTAAGCGAGAAGCGTCGCAATACACTTGGAAATCCTTGCGTATATCCGGCAGAATCCGCACTGGGGCTGTAACCAAACGTTTCTTCAACTCCTGAAAACTCGCCTCACATTCATCTGTCCATTTGAACTTGGTGTCCTTCTTCAACAACTCCATCATAGGCTTCGCAATCTTGAAAAAATTCTCAATGAATCTCCGATAGTATCCCGCGAGTCCTAGAAAACTACGGATCTCTCCTACTGAGGTGGGTGCTAGCCAATCAGTGACTGACTGAACCTTGGCAGGGTCTACTGCTATACCTTCTCCTGATATAACATGTCCAAGAAATCCCACTTCCTTCAACCAAAACTCACATTTGCTGAACTTAGCATACAACTGATGTTCCCTGAGCTTCTCGAGAACTAAACGCAAATGCTCCTTGTGTTCCTCTTCATTCTTTGAGTATACCAAAATATCATCAATGAACAACACTACAAACTTATCCAAAAACTCCATGAACACCTTATTCATCATACTCATGAAATTGGATGGGGCATTAGTCAACCCAAATGACATATCCGTATACTCATATAGCCCGTACCTTGTGGTGAAGGCTGTCTTAGGTATATCCTGTTCTCGGATCTTCAGCTGGTGGTATCCTGATCGTAGATCGATCTTGGAGAATACTTTAGCTCCTTGCAGCTGGTCAAACAAATCATTGATCATCGGCAATGGGTACTTGTTCTTGATTGTTACTTCATTCAATGCATGATAATCAACAACCATTCTCAAAGATTCATCCTTCTTCTCAACCAAGAGCACCGGGGCTCCCCATGGTGACGAACTTCGTCGAATGTAACCTTTCTACAATAACTCCTTAATATGCTTCTTAATCTCCTCCAGATCATTTGCTGGCATCCGGTATGGTCTCTTTGATATCGGTCCGGTGCCTGGTAACAGCTCTATCAAAAACTCAATGTCTCGATCTGGCGGCATGCCTGGTAGTTCCTCTGGGAATACATCTGGATAATCCTTCACTACAGGCACTTCCTCCTAAACAACTCCTGAGAGGGAATTTACTTGGGTCCTCCTAGGCGTATGCCTAGATACATACTTAATTCTTTTTCCATCCGGGGTGGTGAGCAGAATTGACTTACTGGCGCAATCGATGTTTCCTCAATACATCGATAGCCAATCCATTCCTAGTATCACATCCAATCCTTGTGACTCCAGAATTATTAAGTCTGAGGGGAAAACATGCCTACCTATGGTCAATGGCACCTGAAAACATCCTTGGCTTGCCATATACTCCGCTCCTGGTGAGCTTACTAACATAGGTGTCCTAAGAACTTTAGTGGGCAACTAATACTTATCCACAAATACCCTTGATATGTATGAATGCAATGCACTAGTATCAAAAAGAACAATTGTAGTAAATGACTTAACCAAAAACTTACCTAATACTGCATCTGGTTGCTCTTCAACCTCCTCCACATTCACATGGTTCACTTATCCCCTGTTGAAAGGGTTGGGCTTCTTCCCAGAGCTTCCATTGCCATTTCCATTCTTTGCTTCAGAACACTCATTGGCATAGTGTCCAGTTTTCCCGCACTTGAAACAAGTAATGTGACTTTGGTCCTTCTTGGTGGGTGTGGCTGGGTTAGAGCGGTTTTGATTGCTACCTGCTCCATTCCCATTTCCATTCTTGGAGCCACTATGGTTATGCAAACTTCCTCCATTGTGCGTGTGTCCTCCATGGTTATGGGTATATCCTCCCGAGTTCGGGGTAAAGCGAGGCTTCTGCTGAGCTCCTGAATTGTACTTCCCTTGTCCATACTTCCTTTTGCGGCTCTCAATCTGCTGCTGCTTCCCTTCAATCATAAGAGCCTTGTCTACCAACTCCTGGTAGTTGTTAAATGTTGCCACCATTAACTACATACTCATCTCATCATTCAGCCCTTCCATAAACTTCTCCTACTTCGCGGCATCTGTGGCCACATCATCTGGGGCATAGCGAGCTAACTTACTGAACTCATCCACGTACTGCCCTACAATATGGTTTCCCTGGCGTAAGTTGCGAAACTCACACTTCTTCATGCTCATAGCTCCATTTGAGACATGTGAGGTGCAGAATGCTTGCTGAAACTACTCCCAAGTGACATTGGCTATGGGGAAAGTGGCTATGTAATTCTCCCACCATGAGGCTGCAGGTCCATCCAATTGATGTGCAGCAAAATGCACCTTCTCAGCATCTGTGCAACCTGCGGTGGTCAACTCCCTTCCAATCCTACGTAGCCAGTCATCAGCAACTATCGGCTCGGTGCTACTAGAAAACACCGGCGGTTGCAACCTCAAAAAACGAGCTAAGTTGTCAACTGGAGGTGGTGGCGATGGGTTGTTGTTGCCTTGGTTCTGGACTAGTAGCTGCATCAAGGCATTCTGCTGTTGGATCAACTGAGTGAGCTCCGATGGGAAGACAAATCCGGGGTCACATCTTGGAGGCATTTTATGGGTTTAGAGGGGAGAGACTAGAATAGAGTGAGGTCTAGTGAGAAGGCACTACCCATATGCACATGATACAAACACATTCATATCACACCACTCAATTCAAACAAGGATATAGAAATGATCTAACTACCGTTACAAAAGTGCTCGGACTACTACTATATACATGGGGGAATACTATTGATAATATGGTGGTCATCTAGAAATTTTGATCGGTGGAAGACTCCATGATATCCGCTCCATCTTCATCTTCGTAATCATCATCACTACTGTCGGGGTCGGAGTCGGTGTCGCCGATGATGATGTAGTCCTTGGGATGGTCGTCATCTCCTCCTGGCGCGGGGTCTCCCATGAATATTCCTAGTTTCCTTGTTAGGTCGTCATTCTTCTCTACTACTATCGTGATTTCCTCCTCGTATCCGTCGCATGTAGACTTGAGTTCCACTTCTAGCTCCATGTTCCTGGTCATCACCTTCTTCAGGTCTATCATGCTTGCGCACATTTGGTTCTACTGACGACGAATGTGCTGGTTTAACTCCTGGATAAAAGCTGTAATGGACCTGTCCTTCCTGGTACTGATCATCTTCCATTGCTCATCTCGGCGCCCACATATCTGGTAGATGGTGATCTTAAGATCCTTGTGATAAACTTCGCCGATGCATCCCATGGCGATGTGGGCTGCCATGCTCTTTCCTAGACTCCATGTTGGTGCATCAAAGGAAAACTCTATGGGCTTAGTAACTGGCATGAATGTCCTTCGTGGAACTTGAAGTCGAATCATCCAACGCTCCTCTTCTGGTAAAGTGGCGGTGTAGGTCCCGATGAAGCTTGGTATTCCGATGTTCAGGTACCTAGTGACTTCCTTCAAGTGTTGTCCAAAAGGTGTGTCTTCATCCGGTTGTGCAAACTTTTTCCTTGGGTCCGCCATCCTATAGAGTGGAAAAAGGGAGAGGGGTCAGAAATGGGTAGAGAAGAGTGACCTATGGCTTAACTTAGTGGTCGTGTCCAACAGTCAACTTGGCTCTGATACCATCTTCTAGTGATCTGACCTCAAACAGTCAAATCTCTGTGCATAAGTGTCATCCCTGGATTGGTAATGCTGACACACATAGTACTTCGAAGGATTATAACAGAGTAGCAATCACACACTTATTACATCGATAGTCTCAAGAGAGAACTTAATACAATAATATGGCTTACGACAATCTAAATAAGATAATAGTGTAAGGCTTGGAAGATAAAGTGAGTCCATCAACTCCAACGACATAGCTGAGTGCACGACAAATGACCTAGCGCACCTTACTCTTCGTCTGAAAAGTCTGCAACATGATATGTTGCAGCCCGAAACGGGTCAGCACATGGAATATGCTGGCAAGATAACACAATAGAGCAATGAACAAATAAAATGCTATCACTACATGCATATATGGCTGGTGGAGGCTCTATGGTTATAATGTTTTTGCGAAAAGCCAATTTTTCCCTACAACAAAGGAATATATTTCGTTTAACTATCATGGTAGTTGATACACATTGAGAATGGTAACCCCATCTCAATCCCAATTAAACAGTAATTAACAACCCAACAAATTAATTTAGAGTGATGAGATCAACAGGATAATCCAAGAACCAGATACTCAAGATGTCCATAACCGGGGACACAACTAACCATGATTAGTTTGTACACTCTGCAAAGGTTTGTGCACTTTTCCCCACAAGACTCGATCTCCTCCGTTGGATTTCTCGCACTACATGGTGTTTGAGAAACGGATGACCGAGACACAGTCTTTTAGAAGCATTTACTCTTTACTCTGGGTAGACAGTTACACCTACTTTCCCCTACATCTGCTAGCCTACCACTGAAAGAGGTCATGCAACATACTCAACTATGCTAGAGCCCATAATAGCTTGTGGATGCACTCGGAAGTTTCTAGCATGAATAATCTTATGATCCCTTTGAGCCTGGGTGGCGAACCAAAAGACAACACTGATATATCCCCAGGTGCCCGCAACCAATCCACCTAGATGTGTATTTAAGTAGCCACCTTAAGTTAACCATTAATTAACAATCTCACATCTGTCATGGATCACTCAAACCAAACCACGTCTACAAGCATAGGATAGCAATATGAGCATAATGTAGAAGTAACTCCCAAGGTTTGATAATGAAAGGGCAATAGGTTTTATCTCATCATCCACTTCCCAAACCCACATGTTAAGAGACCCTACTCATGCAATGTTTGAGGATTGTAGCTAATGCATAAAAACTGGGTAATAAAGGGGTATGATCAATGTGTTACTTGCCTTGTTGACGACCCGCAAACCCTAAAGACTCGTAGTAGCACGCTTCGCACTCTAGGAATTCTATCGCAAACAAACAATAGCATACATAATCACTCAAGCATAGAAGCAAGGGTAAAACTCAAATAAGAACATCCAATCTGAAAGTTCAACTGAAGAGCTTCGATTTGCAAAAAGAATCAATCGTATCAGAGCTACGGAACTGAAACTACGGTAAAAAAAACTTTGAATTCAACTCTGCTTGAAACCAAATTTTAAATTTTCAAAACCATGTTCAAGTTGATTAACCACAAAGGGGGGCTCGAGATGAATATTTTGGTGTTGGTTTCACTAGATTTGGACGAATAGTTAAAAAGTTACGGGGTTTTGAAGATCTGGGGCTAATCTGCGATAAAAGTAATCGTGGATAGGTCCCTGGCCGAAAATAAAATTAAAATAAAAAACTACGGCGCGAACATTCACTAACAGAGGCAAATGAACGAATTTGTTCATTAAAACGAACTAACGAACGAACGTTCATAACTTAATCTAAACCAAGAAAACCGAACCGATCTTAAAAAAACCAATCTAGAGTTTTTTTTAAAAAACCGAATGGTTTATACCAAAAACCGAAAAAACGGTGGCGATGAAGTCAACGGCGGCGGCGGGCGACGGCGGCTCTAGCGCGGGTCAGCGGGGTGGCGGGCGGCGACGTGGGCGACGTGGGCGCGGTCGGGATGCGGGGCGGCGGCGGCAGCGGGCGGTAGCAGCGGCGCGGGTCGGCGGCTACACGGCGGCGGCTTGGGACGAGGAGGAAAGGGCGACGGGGCGGCGGTATTTAAGGGGAGGGGGGGCGTTGGAGCTTGGGGCAGGGGGCGCGCGGCGTGGCTCGGAGCCAGACTCCGGCCGGTGTCCGACGCGGGCACGGCGGCGGAGGCGGTGGCGCAGTGGGCCGGCTGGGCCTTCGGCCCAGTGCGGTTCGGGAAACTTTTTTATATAAAATAAATTCCATCGAAAGGAAAGATCCTAAATAAATATAATTTTTTTTCTAAAAATGCCAAAAACAATTTTCACCGTCTAAATAAAAATATTTAGAACAAAGTGAACATTTTCCGAAACCCTTCACCCGCGCGTAACCTGCTCTGCCTCTTCGGGTCTCCGGATCGTCCTCTCGCTGCCACGACCTCCAGCCGCTGGTCTCCACTGCCGTCAACGGCAATCTGCTCCGCCGTTGCCGCCGTAGCGAACACTCGCCGCTATAGGGTAAGTGTTCGACCCCTTGTGTTGTCTTTTTCATTCCGATTCCTAGCACAAGGACAATGCCATGTTTCTTGCCACGATTGAGATTGATCCATCCAACTAAAACTCCCTTAGGTCTAGATTGATTCGAAAATTTTAGGGTTAGCTCTTTGCAGAACTCATCTCGCACCGACCGAACAGTAGAAATTGGTTTCACCGATTTGGCCTTGGCCATTGCACATGCGCTTTTTGGTCTGACCGAAACGTGCAAATCGGTGTGACCGAGTTCAAGATTCTGTGAAACCCTAGCAATCTCGGTGCCACCGAACGGTGACTCGGCCCTACCGAGTTCACTAGTTTAGGTTCCAAGTGTTGCTTCGGTATCACCGAGTTTGTCAATTCAGTAGCTCCAAGATCACTTCCGTAGAGAACTAAAACCAAGCTTTTTGACTCAATTATTTTGCAAAACCTCTGTACTTTGTGATGCTCATCTACTCTACCTCATCTAAAACCTATTCACAGGGTTTGCTGATAGTTTTCCTGCAAGATGTCTAATCAAAGTGGCAGCCAGAACAAATCTGAAGAACAGGTTCAGATGAGTGAGGGCACTAGTCCCTCCAGCTCTTCTGATGATGGAAGTAGGAGCACTCCAAGAAACTTACCTAAGGCAGCAACCAGATCCAGGAAGAAGAAAACCTCAGAATCTGAGGATGAGGATTATGTGGCCATTGAGGATGAGGCCACTTCAAGGAAAAAGGTGCTGAAAAAGGAGTATGGCACAACTGCTACAGTTAAGCCAGGGATGCATAAGAAGGTTCCAACAAAGAGAATTCCTATGTCTAAGGCCAGAGCATCCACTGCTGAAACCTCCAAGCCAACTGAAGAGGCAGTTGGAGAAGGGAAGAAAAGGAAGGAAAAGGTTAAGAAGACCACTGCCAGAGTGCTTGGCAGATCATCCATAATGAGAGGTTCAGATGAAGAGGAAGAGGATGCTGCACTAGCTCCTAAGGCTCAGAAGCTTATGGGAGATGCAGTCAAGTAAGGGGCTGCTCCATCAAAGCCTAAGTCTGCTCCCAAAGCCCCAGCTCAGAAGTCTGCTCTAAAGAGAAGCACTAGAAACATTTCAGCTGTAGAAAAGAACAAGGCCCTAGTGCCTGAGACTGTTGATGAAGAAGATGATGAAGCCCAAGTGCTAAGGAAGCTCAAGCCCAAGATCCCTGACCACAATGATGAACATCTTGTTGCAGAGAACATGAAAATCAGGTAGGATTCAGGACTGAGATTATGGAGACAGTCTGATCCATATGCTGTCAGGAGGAGAACTGTTGTGGATTACAGGTTTCACACTAAGGAACAACAAGACTTCTATGAGATAGTTCTGCTTGACAAGAAGCCCATAGTGTGTGACATGAGATGGGTTGACTGGGAGTACATCAAGGAGAATGAAGATCACTATCCAGGTGTATATGACAGCTTCAAAGCATGTGGAGTTGATACATTTGTTGCCCAGAAGCTCACCAAGTGGAATGATGAGCTGATCATGCAGTTTTACTCCACTGCCCACTCCTACCCAGATGGGAAGATCATTTGGATGTCTGAAGGTACAAGGTACCAATCTACCATTGAAGAATGGGCTCAGTTGATCAATGCCCCAGAAGAAAGTGAGGATGACTTGAATGTTTATGCTTAAAAGAAGAAAGACCATAACTCTATGGCCAACATGTACAGAGAGATCCTAGATGATGCATTGGATACTCATAAGTTTGGATCTGTCCACTTCTTGTTGTCTGGTCTGCCTACCATCAACTGGATCCTAAGGCACACATTGCTACCCAAGTCAGGTGATCACCAGATGATCAGAGGGCATGCTACCAATTTTCTCCATTTGTTTGATGTGCCTCGAAAGTTCAAAGTCATGAGTCTGATTGTGGAGACAGTCAAAAGGACAACAGCTGATCAGAAGAGAAGTTGTGGGTATGCCCCACAAATTCAGGAGCTCATCAACTCCAAGATGGGCACAGGAAAATATCTATTGGATAAGGAGCGCCTGCCCATCTACCCTGAATTTGAAGACAACACTGTTGTCATGAATGAAAATGAACCAACATCAGCTCAAGCACATGGGAAGAGAGAGAAGGCAAGGGTAGAGAAAGCTGCAAAGATGCCAACTGTTGAAGAGGCATCTCAAGTATTCTTGAAGACCAAGCAAGATCAACTTGGATATATGATCCAATCCACCTTGAGGATTGAGAAAGGCTTGGCCACCCTGACTCAAAACCAAGAGAGCTTGGAGAGGATCGTTGAGTAGAAATTCTATGATCTTGATGTCAAAGTGACTGAGATTCAGACTGTAGTTGAGCAGCTTCAGGAGGAAGCAGAGGAGAGTAGAGGAAAAGCAACCACTGATGCTTTCAAGCGAGTGCCACGAGGTCCAAGGTCTGTTGCAGTGCCAGTCTCAGATACTAGAGCTTCAGTGTCAGCACCAGCAGCTACAGCTCCAGTGCCACCTCCAGCACCCACTCCATCAGCTCCAACTACTTCATCGGAAGCCTTCGTCCTTGGAGTTCTCTCTACACCACCTCTCAAAGATCAAGCCTGAGAGACGTATAGCACTATGCATTTTCAAACTTTTTGGTAACTTGTTGCCAAAGGGGGAGAAAAATGTATAGATCATAGGCTTCGAGAGAGAGTGTTGCTTTTTATCTCTCTTGCTATTTTGGTTGAACTACTTTATTGCGTCCTTGTGTGAGATACTTTATGTCCTTGTGAGATACTTGTTTGATCATATGCTACCCTTAATGCTTGTTGGATGATATTATCTCTTATATATCTATATGATCATTCACTTGCTTGGTGATGAGTGCATGTTTTTATTTTCTATCATTTTGAGCGCTCCACCAAGATATATGTGACATGGAAGAGTAACCCATGATCCTAATCGCTTGTGCATTTGCATTCAAAAGCAAATTTTAAATAATGCACAAATTTAGGGGGACCTCTTGCTTATCACATACTTCTCAAAGCGACGATGTTTTTCAATCTTACCATCTTTTGTCGAAGCTTTGATCTATATGTTGTCATCAATTACCAAAAAAGGGGAGATTGAAAGTGCAACTATCCCTGGGTGGTTTTGGTAATTCCTAACAACATATCGCTCATTGAGCTAATGCTACGTCAAGATAAACATTTAAGGAAATCTCAATGATTGGCATGGCATGGATGAGAATTGTGGACCCCTTAAAATGCTAAGGACAAAGGATTAACTCAAGCTCAAACCTCAGGACTCTACATTTTTTCATTTTAAGTGATCCAAGATCACATTGAGTCCATAGGGAAAGCCAATACTATCAAGAGGGGGTGAGGTGTTGCTTAATGAGTTTCTTGCTCAAAGTGCTTAGTGATATGCTCCAAAAACCCTCAACTACTCTCTCACATCCACATATGTCCCAAACCAAAAGTCAAACTCGGCCCCACCGAAACTGTCTATCCGGAGCCACCGAGTTCAGTTGACATAGCCACTGCCAGAAACCCTAGTCTTTTCGGTCTTACCGATAGGGATCTCGGTCTCACCGAGATGGGATTGTAATCTCTCTGTTTCCCTTTGTAACGTTTCGGTCAAACCGAGATGAGCGATCGGTCCCACCGAGATTGCAATGCAAACTCTCTGTTTCCCTTTTGTAACGTTTCGATACAACCGAGATGAGCGAATTGGTCCCACCAAGTTTTCCTGACCAACTCTCTGTTTGTCTATTACCAAAATCGGTCCCACCGAGTTTGTGTAATCGGCTCACCGAGATTACGTTATGCCCTAACCCTAACGAAATCGGTCTCACCGAGTTGACATGTCGGTCCCACCGAAAATCCTAACGGTCACATTATGAACTAAATCGGTTTGACCGAGTTTCACGATTCGGTCCCACCGAGTTTGGTAAATTGTGTGTAACGGTTAGATTTTGTGTGGAGGCTATATATACCCCTCCACCCACTCTTCATTCGTGGAGAGAGCCATCAGAACATGCTTACACTTCCAACATACATTTTCTGGGAGAGAACCACCTACACTTGTGTTGAGGTCAAGATATTCCATTCCAACCACATAAATCTTGATCTCTAGCCTTTCCCAAGTTGCTTTCCACTCAAATCATCTTTCCACCAAATCCTATCCTATGAGAGAGAGTTGAGTGTTGGGGAGACTATCATTTGAAGCACAAGAGCAAGGAGTTCATCATGAACACACCATTTGTTACCTCTTGGAGAGTGGTGTCTCCTAGATTGATTATGTGTCACTTGGGAGCCTCCGTCAAGATTGTGGAGTTGAACCAAGGAGTTTGTAAGGGAAAGGAGATCGCCTACTTCATGAAGATCTACTCTAGTGAGGCAAGTCCTTCGTGGGCAACGGCCATGGTGGGATAGACAAGGTTGCTTCTTTGTGGACCCTTCGTGGGTGGAGCCCTCTATGGACTCGCGCAACCGTTACCCTTCATGGGTTGAAGTCTCCATCAACGTGGATGTACGATAGCACCACCTATCGGAACCATGCCAAAAATCTCCGTGTCTACATTGAGTTTGCTCCCTTCAAACTCCCCCCTTTACCTTCATATGCAATTGTTTTACTTTCTGCTGCTATACTCTTAGAATTGCATGCGTAGGTTGATTGCTTGACTTGTGCTAAGTTGCTAAAATCTGCCAAGAATTAAAATTGGGAAAAGGCTAGATTTTTATTTGGTCAAGTAGTCTAATCACCCCCCTCTAGACATACTTTCGATCCTACAAGTGGTATCAGAGCTTTGGTCTCCATTTGCTTTGATTTCCATAGCTTTTGGTGGTCATGGCCTTCACAACCTAGGCGAGTATGGCGTCTAGCGAGGGAAATTACCACTGTAGAGGTCCTTACTTTGATGGTAGTAATTTTGCTAGTTGGAAGCATAAGATGAAAATGCATATTCTTGGACATAACCCCACCGTTTGGGCTATTGTGTGTATTGGCTTGCAAGATGAATTCGTTGATGGGAGAGAACCGAACCGTGAAGCTACCGCGGAAGAGTTGAAGATGCTGCAATACAATGCTCAAGCTTGTGATATTCTCTTCAACGGATTGTGCCCTGAAGAATTCAACAAAATCAGCCGTCTTGAGAATGCAAAGGAAATTTGGGATACTTTGATTGATATGCACGAAGGTACCGACTCCGTTAAGGAATCCAAATTGGATGTGCTTCAAAGTCAACTTGACAAGTTCAAAATGAAGGATGGTGAAGGTGTCGCTGAAATGTACTCTAGGCTTGCTCTCATTACAAATGAGTTTGACGGCTTAGGAAGTGAAGAGATGACCGATAGATTCATCATCAAGAAGATCCTAAGAGCCTTGGATGGAAAATATGATACCATGTGCACATTGATCCAAATGATGCCCAACTACAAAGATCTCAAGCCAACGGAAGTCATTGGAAGAATTGTTGCTCATGAGATGTCACTCAAGGATAAGGAAGAGCTCCACAACAAGTCAAGTGGTGCCTACAAAGCCTCATGTGATGCTCCCACATCATCAAGTGAGAAACAAACCTTCAATGAATAATTGAGCCTAATGGTGAATAACTTCAACAAGTTCTATAAGAGTAGAAGCAAGGAAAGAAGTTCCAAGTCAAGGTCCTACAATGACAAAAGATCTTCTAGTTGTGAGCGTAACTGCTACAATTGTGGAAGACCCGGACACTATTCAAATGAGTGTACGTCTCCTTACAAAAGAAGAGAAGATTCTCCCAAAAGAAGTAGGAGAGAAGAATCACCGCCAAGAGAGAGAAGTAGTAGAGATGATCGTTATGAAGAAAGACCCTCTCGGAGAAGCAAGGATTCAGAGAGAAAGGACAAATCATCAAAAATCTACACAAAAATAAGACATCAAGCTCATGTTGGTGAATGGGTATCCGGCTCCGACTCCGAAAATCACTTTGAAAGAAGCTATCACTCCGACTCCGAATATACTCAAGATGAAGGTGTTGCCGGTCTAGCATGTGTGTCAACCGACTCCTACGACATATTTGACTCACCAAATGAAGGAATTGGAAAATGCTTCGTGGCTAAAGTTCCAAAGGTAACACACCCCGAGTATGTTGATTTCAATAGTGATGAAGATGATTTGCTAGGAGATGATGATTTACTTGTTGACAACTCTAGTTATGAAAACTATGATGAACTTGCTATTAATCATAATAATCAAGATAAAACGAATGACGATGATAAGAAGAAGATTGATCGTCTAACTAAAGAACCAAACACTCTTAAGTTAGCTCATGAAACTACCTTGGAAGATCATCGAGACTTTTAAAGACTCATGAGAAGCTACGCTTTGAAAAACTCAACCTTGAGCAAGAGCATGAGTTCTTAAAAGCACTCAATGATGATCTTCGCAAGAAAAGTTCTTCTTACAATGCCAAACGTTTAATCTTGTCTACTTACATGCCACAAGTTAAAACTAGCAACAAGAGTAAGAAAGATTCTTCTTCTAGTTGTAATAACAATCATGCTAAATCCAATATTGTTGCTTCTAGTAGTTCTCTTGATTCCACTAACGATTCTCTTAGCCAAGTTACACTTGAGCAAGAAAACGGCTTATTGAAGGGAATTATAGAGAAAGGTGTTTACAAGAGCCTTGCCGGGAGTAAGCAATTCGAGGAAATTGTACGCAAGCAAGGAAGACATCGGAAGAATCAAGGTGTAGGTTTTGAATGAAAGTTCAATGCCAATGGAGTTGAGTGGGAAGAAGATCAATACGCCAAGACGAAGTTTGTTCCTCAACAAGAGAAGTATGATCCTACTTGTTTCCAAGGAACACAAGCTCAAGATGATCTTCCACCACAAGACCATAAGCTAAAAGGCAAGGACATGCTTCAAGAGGAGATTGATGCATTTGAAGAAGCACCTAAGGCCTTGGTCAAGTGGGTTACCAAGACTACATCAAGTTCTACTTCATCAAGTACGACTACAACTCCAAGGATTCCCATCAAGATGGTGTGGATCCCGAAGAAGAAGAACTAGAGAGTTCTTGAGGGTGACTCCGCCAACATACTTCACTCATATCATTTTGGCGAGGACAAGTGCAAACAACTTCCATATCTTGCACTAGTTCAAGGAGTCACAAACCCTCTTGTCGGTAAGACAAGGGACAAGGTAACCTAATGCTTTCATGGACATCATCCTATGTGAACATCACTCTATGTCTATGGATATCCTTGTTTGTTACTTGTGGGACTAACCCGTGTAGGTATTGAAAGTGCAACTCACTCCAAAGGATTGCTCCAAAAGATCTACATCAACATTGAGCATCTACATCTTCAACACCTACATGAAGTCATCATCGACAAAACCCAAGGTTGGTTCATCCCTCTTAGGGGGGATATCACATCTAGGGGGAGCTTTACTCCAATCAATTGAGCTAAAGCAACTCTAATGGTGTGTGTCGGTGTCAAAACCAGTGGATCTCGGGTAGGGGGTCCCGAACTGTGCGTCTAAGGCTGATGGTAATAGGAGGCAGGGGACACGATGTTTTACCCAGGTTCGGGCCCTCTTGATGGAGGTAAAACCCCACGTCCTGCTTGATTAATATTGATGATATGGGTAGTACAAGAGTAGATCTACCACGAGATCAGAGAGGCTAAACCCTAGAAGCTAGCCTATGGTATGATTGTATGTTGTCCTACGGACTAAAACCCTCTGGTTTATATAGACACCGGAAAGGGCTAGGGTTACACAAGGTCGGTTACAAAGGAGGAGATATACATATCCGTATTGCCTAGCTTGCCTTCCACGCCAAGTAGAGTCCCATCCGGACACGAGGCGAAGTCTTCAATCTTGTATCTTCATAGTCCAACAGTCCGGCCAAAGGATATAATCCGGCTGTCCGGATACCCCCTCATCCAGGACTCCCTCAGTAGCCCCTGAACTAGGCTTCAATGACGATGAGTCCGGCGCGCAGTATTGTCTTCAGCATTGCAAGGCGGGTTCCTCCTCCGAATACACCACGGAAGAATTTGAATACAAGGATAGTGTCCGACCCTGCAAAATAAGTTTCACACACCACCATAGAGAGAATAATATTTCCAAAAATCTAATCTGCTGACTTGTTTTGGCAACATGACATTATGCCATGGCCCGGTGATTATTCGAACCGTTTCCTTTAACTAGCCCCGCACATAACGTGAGGCAGTTTTTTGACACGTCTTGTCAAAGCAGAGATCGTGTTCCCCTTATTACGGGATTCTCATCAATACGGGCGTGGGTAACCCAACCGCGCCATCGATTATGGTGCTCGGGGGATAAGCGAGTTTTACCAGGCTAGTGGGGGCGCATAGTTTCGGCCGCCCATATAAAGGGATAAGGATTCACCTTTTCATCCACGCCTTCTTCCTCCTTTGCTCATCTATTTTCGCACACTCGAGCTCCAGCGCCCAAGTCCGCATTTCCCACCTCGACATTCTCCAACCATGTACGGAGCGGGAGGCAGGTGGATGGTCTCCTCTGTCACGGAGGGACACATCAAGAAGCTAAGGAGAGCCGGATACCTGCCCGACGACATCGTGCACCGGCTCCCGGATGAGGGGCAGCTCATCCCCACCCCAGGCCCCATGAGAGGGTAGTGTTCCTTACCCATTTCCTCCGCGGACTGGGATTCCCTCTCCACCCATTCGTCCGGGGGCTCATGTTCTACTACGGCCTGGATTTCCACAATCTGGCCCCGAACTTCATCCTCAACATCTCATCGTTTATCGTCGTGTGCGAGGCCTTCCTCCGCATCAAGCCCCATTTCGGTTTATGGCTGAAGACCTTCAATGTCAAGCCGAAGGTAGTGAGCGGCCGCCAGGCGGAGTGCGGAGGTGCCATGGTGGGCAAGATTCCCAACGTCACATGGCTCGAGGGCTCCTTCATGGAGACCATAAAGGGGTGGCAATCGGGGTGGTTCTATATCACCGAGCCGCGTGACCCCGAATGGGCAGCGGCCCCCGAGTTCTAATCTGGCATCCCCACGCGGCTCACCTCCTGGCAAGAGAAGGGCTTGTCCTGGGGTAGTTTGGTAGAGCTGACCGGACTCCAAACATGTATCCAAAACATGGTGAGCAAGAAGCTCAAACTCGTCAACATAGTCTAGGTCATGCTCATCCGCCAGATCCTCCCGTGTCAACGACGGGCTTTCAACTTGTGGGAGTTCGACCCGGCCCAGCACCAAACTCTGAATAGGCTCTTCGACACAACACACGAGGATGCCTGGAAGGTGCTATTCAAGGGCGCCGAGGTCCCTCCCTCCCTCACCGAGGACCGCGGGCTAAGCGCGAAGCGCCGAGCGCATTCGGTGAGTTCTATCCATCCAGTAGGATATTTTATTTCCCCTAGCTTAATTATGCGCAGGGTCTGATCTCCATGCCTTTGACAGGACTGGGTGTAGACGTCGGGGCAGATTAACTGTCCGGCCACTCTGCCCGAAGACACCGCGGATGCTCTCCTTACGGAGATGCTGACTCCGGCCCCTTATAAGGTGCCGGAGAAGACCAAGAAGGCCAAGGGAACCCGAAAGAGTTCCCGACGCCAGGCGTCATCGGACTCATCGTCCGATAACTCTGCGACACACTCCTCCCCCAAAGACGAGGAGGAAGAAGAAGATGCTCCTCCTTCAGTTGGGGGAGACAAGAAAAGGAAGGCCGCCCCAACTGGGGAGGCCGAAGGGTCCAAGAAGGGAAGGACTCTCCTTCCGGACAGTTCCACCACCGCCGCCAAAGGCGAAGACGAGTGGCTGCTCAGGGCCAAGCCCCTGGCGAAGTCATAAGTATTCGGATACCAGAGTAACTCATATCATTCCTTTGTCGCACTGCTTCCCCTAACGCCGAATATGATTATGCAGGCCACCACAAGCCCGTATCGACGTATCGTCGGACGGCTCCCTGGGCTCGTCAGATGTGGATAGCGATCCACTTCCGATCGCCACCTCCCCTTGCCCTGCAGACGACGCCGCGGTATTGTCTCAAGAGGCACCAGTTCAAGGGGAGATAGTCCCGGAGGCGCCTCAAGGCGACCTTCCGGACTCCGGGAGCAGAGGGAACAAGGCCCCTGAGGGATCCGAGTTCGGCCCTCAGCCGAACACCGTGCCGGAACCTCCAGTGGTTCCAGACTCGGGCAGGCGGCCTCCTTCCAAGAGGGGCAAGACGCCTGTGCCGGTGACCTCTGTCCATCTAGAGGCGCCGGACAATCTACTGGGAGCGCTTCGCAGCGCTTCCATCGACGAGGAGCACCGTACTATTATGAGTGCGGTGGTCCAGAAGGTTCAGTCCACCAAGAGCGGATTAACTGAAGCCTGTGCCAGCCTTCTAACAGGCTTTGAGGTAAGTGTTTAAAATATAGGAAAAATATTACCGCATAGATAGTAGCCCCTGATGCTCTGTTCGGTGTTCACAAAGAAAAGCCGAACAGAGGATCAAACAATATCGCATGAGTCTAATATAAGTATATCAATATGCGTATGCAGGCTTCGCTGCTGGCATCTGCTGCACTGACTGCGTAGGTCGCCGCACTGAAGCAGGACCTTAAAGGGTCCAAGGACGAGCTCGGCCTTGCCAAGAGGCAGCTCGAGGAGAACAAATGTAAGTAGTACCTAGTCTATGGATATGTATAAAAAGAATGTGATTGCAAAATGACAGGATCATCATGAATTTGCCAGGGGCCACGACCGAAGTGGCAACCCTAAAGCAAGCGCTGTCCGAGGCCGAAGATAAAGCGGCCAAGGAGCGCACCGAGCGGGAAAGGCAAGAGGCTCGGGTGGGCGAGGTGCAGCAAGAGCTTCAGGCTCTTGTGACGAAGCACGAGGCGTTGGAGCTTGACTCGAAGACGCGAGAGTCTGAGCTTGCCGCGGCCCTCGAGAGCGCAAAGAGTGCCAAGGCTGAAGCCCAAAAGGCCCTCTAGGAGATTGACGCGATGAAGAAAATAGCGGCGGGTAAGACATTCTATATGCAAAGCAAGCATGTGAGAGTAAATTACCTATTACTTACCCGAATCCGGAGCTCTCCAGGAGCATTCGCAGATTTGCCCCGCAGCGTGTCGGATGCCGCACAGTTTTACCAGGCCGAGGAGGGAAGCTCAACGGAGAAGCTGTTCTGGTCTCAGTATACTGGGACCAAACACCCGATGCCTCTGAGCAACCAACTAAAGTAGCTGGTCGAGCTACACAAGGCGGCCGAACAGGCCATGAAGGGCCTTATAGTCCGGCTGTGGCCTGGCGACGCCCTTCCGAACAGCTACTTCGGCCTGGTGAGGCGGCTTGTGGATGCTTGCCCATGGCTGGAAGTCGTCAAGCGGCCCGTCTGCATCGAAGGTGCATGCCGGGCTTTCGCCCGTGTGAAGGTGCAATGGGCCAAGCTAGACGCCGTGAAGCTGATCAAGGAAGGACCACCGCAGGTCAAGGAGCATCGCACCCTCGAAATTTATTATGAGGGTGTCCTGAAGGGTGCCCGTCTTGTAGCGGACGAATGTCCAAAGGATGTAATATTTGAGTAAACTTGCTCGTGTGATCCTGTATGATGAAAACTTGTTTCATATCTGCTATGCAACGCTTGTTTGAATTTAAAATATTACCTTCTGTTTGGCTGTTTATCCAATCTGAGAGATGGCTAGTCCTCGGCTTCTGCCTCCATGACACGAGTGCTGGGGTGTTCGGGATAAACCTGAGCACTCTTGTTCCCATTTTTGGGTCCTTCGAGGGAGGTGCTCAGCACAGCGAACAAGGAAACCAGACTAATAATGCTTTATCACTCTCACTTAGCCATAGAATTCTATAATTTTAAATTTCGGCGAAGCCCCTGGTATTCGGAAGGCCGAATTCGGGGCGCGATACATGCCTTTAAGCCGGACAGGACTGGCTCCTCACTCTAAGCGACATAAGTCTTTAGGGACTCGAAACCTCGCCGAACAGCGACCAGTCTCTCGCTTTATCATGACAGTCAGTTTTAGCTTTCTCTACTGAGGTGCTTAGCCCAGCAGAACCGGGGCACAATCGCAGTAGCTCTCCTAGTGCTACCTTAGCCGATAGAGCGGAACGTAAGGTACCAAAACATAGGAGCCGGGCAAACCCAACATTTGACCAAAGACATGATTCAGAGCTGATGCATATAATGCTATAAGTTCGGGGTGCCGCACTTGTGAAAGTGTTCGGACTTCTCACACCATATTGTGGGGTACTTAAGCCCCTGGTGTATTGGCCGTACCAAAGTGTACGGTTGCAAGGCGTCATTAATGAACACATATATAAAAAAAGAAGAATGCAATAATAGTCTTAATGCTATGCATTGTTCATTCAAAAAGGTGCGTTAAAGTAGAATGATACAGATAGTGCGATAAGCAACAAGTAGGACTATGTCCCTTCCAAGGGCAAGCTAAGGAATAGTATTAAAGCAAATATTTCACTCATTATCGTAATCCACCTGGGAGTTCCGTGGTGTGACGTAGCTTTCTGCCTCCTTGGTTGCTGCATCATATGTTCGGCAATCATGCTGCCGGACAGGGTTTCCAGATATTAAAGTCCTGAAAGAGAAAAATAACAAAGCGGGAAGCCCCTAGTGCGGTTTAAGCCGCCTATTGGGGCGTGCCTTAGTTGTGCCCCCCTCCCCGCTTGTGCCCATGGTATTTTTAATGCGTAATTATGTACGTGTGGCACGAATTTTGCTGTTTGGCTAGGGCCGAGGTGGGGGCCGCATTGCTACGCGAGCTCAGATCGTGCTAGGCGGTCTAGTTGCCGATTACTCCGAGCGCGCTTGAAGGTGTCCGGGTCTTGAAACACCAAACTGGTGGATTGCCTTGAGAGGCTGCTTTGCATTTCTGCTGTGAGGGCCGCAGTGTGCTCCTCCGTGCGGAGAGAGCGCTCTGTGTTTCCATTAACTGTGATGACCCCCCCAGGTCCTGGCATCTTGAACTTGAGGTATGCATAATGCGGTACTGCATTGAATCTCGCAAATGCGGTTCGCCCGAGCAGTGCATGATAGCCACTACGGAACGGGACTATATTGAAGATTAATTCTTCGCTTCGGAAGTTATCCGGGGATCCGAAGACCACTTCCAGTGTAATTGAGCCTGTGCAATGGGCCTCTACGCCTGGAATGACGCCTTTAAAGGTCGTTTTTGTGGGTTTGATCCTTGAGGGGTCTATACCCATTTTGCGCACTGTGTCCTAATAAAGCAGGTTCAGGCTGCTGCCTCCATCCATAAGGACTCGAGTGAGGTGAAATCTGTCAATGATTGGGTCTAGGACTAGTGTGGCAAATCCGTCATGACGGATACTAGTGGGGTGGTCCCTGCGATCGAAGGTGATCGGACAGGAGGACCATGGGTTGAACTTTGGGGCGACTGGCTCCAACGCATATACCTCCCTAAGTGCACGCTTCCGCTCCCTCTTGGGGATGTGGGTTGCGTATATCATGTTCACCGTTTGCACTTGTGGGGGGAACCTCTTCTGTCCTCTGGTGTTCGGCTACCGGGGCTCTTCCTCATAATCGCTATGTGGCCCCTTATCTTTGTTTTCGGCAATTAACTTGCCGGCCTGCTTGAATACCCAACAATCCCTATTGGTGTGGTTGGCTGGCTTGTCGGGGGTGCCGTGTATTTGGCACGAGCGATCGAGTATGCGGTCCAAACTGGACGGGCCCGGAGTGCTTCTTTTGAATGGCTTTTTCCGTTGACCGGGTTTAGAGCCTTTGAATCCGGCATTGACTGCCGTATCCTCGGTATTGTCGCTGTTAATGCGGCGCTTATGTTTGTTGTGACGTGACATGCTATTGCCGTCCTTGGTATCCGAAGTACCATGGTTCTTTGATATGTTATTACTGCAAGCCAGTCAGCTATCTTATCCCGCACAAAAGCGGGTCATGAGTGTCGTGAGGGCTGCCATAGATTTCGGCTTTTCCTGACCAAGGTGTCGGGCTAGCCACTCATCGCGGATGTTGTGTTTGAAAGCTGCTAGGGCCTCTGCATCCGGATAGTCGATGATTTGATTTTTCTTTGTTAGGAACCAAGTCCAGAATTGCCTAGCCGATTCTTCTGGCTGCTGAATTATGTGGCTCAAGTCATCAGCATCTGGTGGTCGCACATAAGTGCCCTGAAAGTTGTCGAGGAATGCGGCCTCCAGATCTTCCCAACAGCTAATGGACTCTGTTGGCAAGCTGTTAAGCCAATGTCGCGCTGGTCCTTTGAGCTTTAGTGGGAGCTATTTGATGGCATGTAAGTCATCACCGTGGGCCATGTGGATGTGGAGGAGGAAATCCTCGATCCATACCGCAGGATCTGTTGTGCCGTCGTATGATTCAATATTTACGGGTTTGAAACCCTCTGGGATTTGATGATCCATTACTTCGTCTGTGAAGCATAGGGGGTGTGCGACGCCTCTATATTGGGCTATATCGCGACGCAGTTCGAATTGGTCTTGCCCGCTGTGTTCGGCCTGACTAGATTTACTTTTACTGTATCCGGCGTGACGTTTATCGTCTCGCATAGTGGCGCGCCCTCGTGATCCATAGATCGATCTTGCATGCTTTGCTTTGTCCTCCAATATGTCTCGCAGGTCTGGCGTATTTCCCCATGCCTTTTTATTTGAATGATCTCGGGGTGTGGGCTGAGTTTTTGGCTGGAATGCCTCTTTATCGTGGCCACGAGGTGGCCGATCAGCCGCGTCATACGCTTCTTCCTCCAGTCGGGGTAGCAACCTGCATTTTGGGTAACTCTTGGAGGGGCGTTCGAGTTTATATTCCTCGGCTATGAGGACTTCAGTCCATCTGTCAGCTAGCAGATCTTGATCAGCTTGAAGTTGCTGCTACTTTTTCTTAAGGCTATTTGCCGTGGCTATAAGCCGGCGCTTGAAGCGCTCTTGTTCGACGGGATCCTCTGGCATGACGAATTCGGCATCGTCGAGGCTTGCCTCGTCTTCGGAGGGGGCATGTAATTGTCATCCTCCGCCTCTCCATATGCCGCTCTCTCTGGAGGGCTGGCCTTTCCATCCTCATGTCCTAGATCATGTTGGAGGGGATTGTTGGCATCTTCGGCACTATCCGGAGTGTTATTATCTCCTGTGCCGGTATCACCACTTTTGCTTTGGTGGGACTTAGAGCGGCGCCGCTGACATCGACACTTGGGTTGCTTCTTGGAGGGGTCATCCTCCGCTGTCTCGTCGCCGTTGCCTTCTTTGGGTGTGTCCACCATGTATATATCGTATGATGAGGTGGCTGTCCAGTGCCCTGTGGGCAGTGGTTCCTCTTCGTCTCCCGCATCGTCGTCCATACCGTCGATGTCTTCGGAGTCGAAGTTGAGCATGTCGGTTAAGTCATCGACAGTGGCTACTAAGTGGGTGGTGGGTGGGCCGCTAATTTCTTCGTCGTCCGCATCCCAATCCTGCCGGACATAGTTCGGCCAGGATCCTCCTGACAAGGAGAGAGACCTTAATGAGTTCAATATGTCGCCAAAGGGCGAGTGCTGAAAAATGTCCGCAGAGGTAAACTCCATGATCGGCGCCCAATCGGATTCGCTAGGAACAAGCGCAGGCGGTTCGGAGTCCGTGGCCGGAGAAGGATCCGACAGTCTGACAACACGGCTCTCGTGCAGGGTAAGGTCGATGTTCGGCTCGATCGCCGCTGAGGGTAAGGCCTCCGTGGCGGGGTCTATCCACCCGTCCATGGACGGCGCAACTGGCTTCGAATTGAGGGTCGGAGCGGCTGCCGGTGCGATCTCCCGGACGCTGTCTGATGGTAGAGCTAAATCGTACTCATCGTGACCGCATGATGCACAAGGCAGAGGCTCGAATCCGTCGAAGATCAAGTCTCCGCGGATATCGGCTGTGTAGTTTAAGCTTCCAAACCTGATCTGGTGGCCAGGGGCATAACTTTCGATCTGCTCCAGATGGCCAAGCGAGTTGGCCCATAGTGCGAAGCCGCCGAATACAAAAATCTGTCCGGGGAGAAAAGTCTCACCCTGGACCACATCGCTAACGATGACCGAAGGAGCCATCAAGCCTAACGGCGACGACACAGAGGAACTCTCAATGAAAGCACCAATGTCGGTGTCAAAACCGGCGGATCTCGGGTAGGGGGTCCCGAACTGTGCGTCTAAGGCTGATGGTAACAGGAGGCAGGGGACACAATGTTTTACCCAGGTTCGGGCCGTCTTGATGGAGGTAAAACCCTACGTCCTGCTTGATTAATATTGATGATATGGGTAGTACAAGAGTAGATCTACCACGTGATCAGAGAGGCTAAACCCTAGAAGCTAGCCTATGGTATGATTGTACGTTGTCCTACGGACTAAAACCCTCTGGTTTATATAGACACCAGAAAGGGCTAGGGTTACACAAGGTCGGTTACAAAGGAGGAGATATACATATCCGTATTGCCTAGCTTGCCTCCACGCCAAGTAGAGTCCCATCCGGACACGAGACGAAGTCTTCAATCTTGTATCTTCATAGTCCAACAGTCCGACCAAAGGATATAATCCGGCTGTCCAGATACCCCCTCATCCAGGACTCCCTCAGGGTGAACACAACAATGCTTTATGTAAAAGTGGCAACCCCACTTGTGCTTAAACGACGAGTATGACCTACGATCAAATGTTCTCATTTGACTCCTAAGTCAATATACTCATATATAGATGACCTAGTCATCGCCAAATTGCTTGAAAGATGCTAGAGTGATTGTGCATGCTTTGTCACATATTTCATTTGCCATCTTATTGTGTGAGCATGTTGGATGCATATTTTACTCTTTCGAGGACATCCATTTGTTGCTTTGATTGTTTGGCCTTTTCTCTTTTGCCAAATGGATGGACAAGAATGCCTAAGAACTCTCTCTAGCTATTGTCGGTGTACTAGAGTAGGGGTACCCTAGTATCCCGAACTTGTGCACGGGCAGTCGCAGCATCCCGCGGCAAGGCTTGCCGGGTGACCGCCAAGGTCCTCCGTGGTTCCTTTGGATCCATTCAAGAACAAAGTATCCAAGCCAAGGAGACAAGACCCCGACAAGAGGAGTTTGCCGGGAAGGCCGACCAAGGCAAGGCACTTAAGGAGACAAGACCCCGGCAAGAGGAGCTTGCCGGGAAGGCCAACCAAGGCATCTCAAGGAACTTGCCGCGACACGTCGCACGTCCCGGCAAGGCCCGGTGAGCGACAAGCTCCCGGGCGCGACAAGACAACAACCGCGGCAAGGCGTTTGCCGCGGCAAGGCACCACTGTGCCCGCGCTCCAGCACATCCACCAACGTGTCGCTCTGGGACCCTTCCAGGCGTACGTGGCGGGAGGCTGTGCAGCTTGCAGTGCGCAGTGGCAAGCGGTGCTGACAAGATCGCCATCGTGGCGAGTGGTGGCGCCCCTGACGGTCCCTTTTTGCACTATTTAGGCGACACAGACGGGCATTTAAGGCCCTTGTCCCCTGCCGTCAGGGTTAGGTATGATACACTGTAGCAGGTAGCTGTACCTACTGCAGCACCTTTCCATTTTTGCCCTTTGCCTCCGTTGCCACCTGTTGGTGACCCCTTGAGCATATAAAAGGAGGCCCATGCGCAAAGTAGAGGGGGGTTCGAAGAACGCTCAAGCTCGGTCTCGTTAGCTGCTGGTGTGTACTGTAGCACTCCGCGCTCCCGAGCAAGAAATCAATACAAACCACAAACCAGGAGTAGGGTTTTACGCATCCGTGCGGCCCGAACCTGGGTAATCTGCTTGTGTGCTTCGCCTTGATCTGCTCTTTGTGCGACCTCCGCCCCCGCCGAACCGAAAGGGACTCGGCCCGCCGGTCCCATAGGTGTTCGTGGATCAGTCCCCCGACATCTTTGGCGCGCCAGGTAGGGGGCGTCGAGGTTGTGTGAACCAGATCCGGCGTTAACGCGAGCTAGATCTTCATCATCTTCATCAACATGCCGCCGAAGAAGAAGGCTTCGGAGGCAGCTGCTCCGTCCGCCCCGCTACCACCGGAGCAAACGGCTGATGGGGCGGACGCCGGCGGAAGAACGGGCGTCGACGAGGGAGCTCACGGTGCTGCCAGGTCCAAGGACAAGGCTGCGCTGCCCATCGGCGGCGTAGCCGGCTCCCACAACGACCGGGCGCACTCCAAGACCTCGGCGTCCGTACATGCACCGCGCCTATCTCATGAGGCGCGGGACCGGCAGCGTCATGGTGCTCACGGTACCATGCGCTTGCTGGACCAAGAGAGAGCTGGTGGATCTCAGAGCACTCAAGACCACCATGCACGTCAACATGCTGGCACGAGCAAGGCACGGTCGCCTGGACGGGATACTGCTCCTTCTAACATAGTTAGAAGTCCGAGCATATCCCGCTCCTCGCACCGTTCACCACCACCACCCGCCATTGCAGCAGAAGCTTTGGCGCGAGCTCAACTGCTCCTAGATTACCCTCCAACGACGGACAAGATCGATGACTGGAGGGCCACCATCCAGAGTCTCATCGGCTTCACCAACGGCGACACTCAACGGCAGCCGAGCACGTCGCAGCCGCGGCAAGCCAGCCAGGCACGAGCCGGTGACGAAAAGACCGGTGGGGGTGCAACTACTGTGCACTCTCCGCCCCGAAGGCCAAGATCGCTGACTCGCCGGATCCACCTCGACAGTGACTCCACCGCGTCATCAGATCCACGAGTTCGCCGCGATCAGCGCCAAGTTCTTCACGAACGACAGCAAGAAGACGCTCGTACTCGCATCGAGCACCGAAGAGAAGCGCGACGTCAATCAGACCAGCGCGCTGGGCCCTCTGTTGACATGCATGCGCTAGGGGAACCAGGCGACTTGCCGTACGCGGTAGGTTGCCCTGCGTTCACTCGTGAGCTGCGGCAAGTCCAGTGGCCCAACATGAAGAATTTCAAGCCAGACGTACTAGAGAAGTACGACGGCAAGTCGCATCCGTCGGAGTTCCTCAGCATCTACACCATCGCAGTGCAGGCTGCCGGGGGGCGGGACGACAAGATCCTTGCCAACTACTTCCCGCTGGTGCTCAAGCCCAACGTCAGGTCCTGGCTCATGCACTTGCCGGACAACTCCATATCCTCCTGGGCAGACCTATGCCATCAGTTTGTTGGCGCCTTTACAGGCGGCCACAAACCTCATGGCCAAGAGAGTGACCTTCATCTGCTCGCCCAGAAGGAAGGAGAGCCCCTGCGCAAGTACATTCAGAGGTTCAGCCGTGTACAGCACAACATCCCAGATGTCCACCCTGCCGCGGTCATCAGCGCGTTTCATCAGAACGTGCGTAACCGCAGGATGCGGGAGGAGATGGCTATGTGCAAGATCAGAGACGTCAGTGAGCTGTATGCCCTGGCCGACAAGTGTGCGCGTGCTGAGGAAGGGAGGAAACTCCCCGGAGAGAATGCAGGAGCAGGAGGATCTGACAGCGAGGATGCTGCCCCGGCAAAGAAAAACCGGCGGCGGAACAGGAAGAAGAAAGGCAAAGATGTGCTAGTCATTGAGCAGTCCGGCAACGAAGGTGCCGCCAAGAAAGCCAAGGTTGGTAGCTCCGGCAAGGAGATTGCTGCGTGCACCAACTGCCAGGCTGTGGCGGTCACCGACAAGCAGGACGGCACCGACAAGCAGTACTGCAAGATTCACCGCACCAAGGGCCATGACCTCCAGAGCTGCAAGAAGGTCGAGTAGCTTGTCCAGCAACAAAAAGCTGAGTACGAGCGACGAGACAAGGAGAGGGCCCAAGGAGGCGCTGTAGAATCTGGCAAGAAGCGCGCCGGCCGGGGAGGACGCTGCGGCAAGGCCAAGCAGCGGCAAGGAGACAGACCTCCCCGCGGCCGTGACAAGGATGAAGATGACGACGATGACGAAGACATGGATGATGTCGAGACCAGTGAGCAGGAGTTCCAGAAAGCCACGGAGGTCTTGTGCATTGACGGCGGTGCTTCTCTGCATACTTCGCACCGCCAACTCAAGCAGTGGGTGCGGGAAGTCAATGCAGCAGAACCACCCGTCGAATCGCGCAAGCTTCTGAAATGGTCCAGCACGCCTATCATCTTTGATATTGAGGACCACCCTGATCGCACAACTGCGGTCGGGTGCTTGCCGATGTTGGTTTCACCAACTATCCGCAACCTCAAGGTCACTAAGATGTTAGTTGACGGCGGGGCCGGCTTGAACCTGATCTCCTCCGCCGTACTCCAGAAACTCCAGATCCCTGACAGCGAGCTCGAAGAGACCGGCACATTCCAAGGAATCAACCCGGGAAGGAGCAAGCCGAAGGGGAAGGTCACATTGCCAGTAACATTTGGCAGCGAGCTGAACTTTAGGACTGAGAGGGTCACCTTTGACGTTGCCGATATTCCATTACCTTACAATGGGATACTTGGCCGTCCAGCACTCGCCAAGTTCATGGCAGCCTCTCACTACGCATATAACATGCTGAAGATGCCAGGCCCGATAAGCGTCATCTCTGTCCCCGGCGACAAGAAAGATGCTCTTATCTGCGCCGACAAGATCTACCGGGAAGCGGCAACTGCAATAGACTGCAAGACACTTGCCGTTGAAGCTCCCGGGGGGAAGAAGAAGACCAAGTCCGGCAAGAGTTCTGATGCCCACTCCGGCAAGCGCACCTCTTCGGAGTGCTGCACTGCCGTCGAGGACGCACCATCGAGCTCCACCGGCAAGTGTAAGAAGACAATGGCAGCTCCGCCAGAGACGAAGAAGGTGTCCGCCAAGGAGGATGGCACTGGTGGTACCTTTACCATCAGTGCCACTCTCGACCCTAAATAGGAAAGCGCGCTCATTGCTTTCCTGCGGGCGAATGTCAACGTGTTTGCGTGGCAACCGTCTGACATCCCCGGTGTTCCCAGGAAAGTAATTGAGCACCATCTTGCCGTTTGTCCTCATGCGCAGCCCGTCAAGCAGAAGGTCAGGAAGCAGGCAGTGGAGTGCCAAGAATTCATTGCAGAAGAGATCAAGAAGTTGGAAGCAGCAGGCCTTGTCAGAGGAGTGCTCCATCCTACGTGGTTGGCCAATCCTGTAGTCGTGCGCAAGGCAAACGGGAAATGGAGACTTTGTATCAATTTTACCGATGTTAACAAAGCTTGTCCCAAAGACCCATTTCCTTTGCCGCGCATTGACCAGATTGTTGACTCCACAGCCGGATGTGATTTGCTTTCATTTCTTGACGCATATTCAGGATATCATCAGATCTTCATGGCAGAAGAGGATGAGGAGAAGACTGCATTCATTACTCCATGTGGCACGTACTGTTTCATACGGATGCCTTTCGGATTAAAAAATGCTGGCTCAACATTTGCAAGAGTAGTCCATGTCGCACTTGAGCCACAAATACACAGAAATGTGGAAGCCTACATGGACGATATAGTGGTCAAGAGCAAGGACAAGGCAACTCTGATCCAAGATTTAGACGAGACCTTTGCAAATCTGCGCAAGATCAGCCTCAAGCTCAACCCAGAGAAGTGTGTGTTTGGAGTCCCTTCCGGCAAGCTTCTCAGGTTCTTCGTGTCTCAGCGGGGAATTGAAGCCAATCCCGACAAGATCAAGGCCATTGAGCAGATTGAAGCACCAAAGCGCGTCAAGGATGTGCAAAGACTTGCCGGTTGTGTGGCTGCTCTCAGCAGGTTTATCTCTAGGTCTGCTGAGCGCGCCCTGCCGTTTTTCAAATTATTGAAAAAGGCAGGTCCAATGAAATGGACTCCGGAAGCGGAGGCTGCGCTGCAAGACTTGAAGAGATACCTGTCCTCCCCTCCAATACTTGTCGCACCTAAGCCACAAGAGAAGTTGCTGCTGTATATAGCAGCAACCAATCAAGTGGTTAGTGCTGCGTTAGTAGCAGAGAGGGAGGCAGATGACGAGCCAGCAACCACGGCAAGCGCATCCAGCGACAAGCAACGGGCTTCCCCGCCAAGCTCTGGTCCTGACAAAGATGGATCTGTGCAGATGCGCGAGGAGATACAGAAGAAAATGGTGCAGCGCCCAGTTTACTTTGTCAGTTCCCTTTTGCAGGGGGCTAGGTCAAGGTACTCTGGCGTGCAGAAATTGCTTTTCGGCCTCCTCATGGCCTCGAGAAAGCTGCGCCATTACTTCCAAGAACATGAAATCACAGTTGTCACTCGCTTTCCGCTGAAGAGGATACTACAGAATCCAGAAGTGACAGGCAGGATTGTTGAGTGGGCACTGGAACTGTCAAGCTTTGGCCTCAAATTTGAGAGCACTTCAACTATCCAGAGCAGAGCATTGGCAGAATTTATAGCAGAATGGACGCCAACACCAGATGAAGAAATTCCAGAGACGAGCATCCCCGTCGATGAAGCAAGCAAAGAGTGGCTGATGTACTTTGATGGTGCCTTTTCGCTGCAAGGCGCCGGCGATGGCGTGCTGCTTGTCGCACCCACCGGAGAGCACCTCAAGTACGTAGTCTAGATGCACTTTCCCAAGGAGCAAGCAACAAACAATACTGCAGAGTATGAAGGCTTGCTCGCCGGTCTCAGAATCGCGGCAGACCTTGGGACCAAGAAGCTCATTGTCAGGGGTGACTCACAGCTTGTCGTCCGCCAAGTAAACAAGAGCTATCCGAGTCTGTTGATGGAAGCCTACGTCGACGAAGTGAGAAAGCTAGAAGAGCACTTTGAAGGCCTACAGATGGAGCATGTTCCAAGAGCTCAGAATGCCATTGCCGATGGCCTATCAAAGTGCGCCGCACTTAAGTTACCTGTGGAACCAGGGATCTTTGTGCTCAAGCTGACTCAGCCGTCCGTAACGCCATCAACTGGACAGAGCAAAAAGAGGAAGTTGGTTTCTGGTGACTATTTGCCGGCAGAGCTTCTCGAAGCCGCCGCCAAGAGGGTCCCCAAGATCAACGCCAAGAGCGCTGAGGAGCAGTCTGCTCCGGCAAGCCCTAGGGTTTGTTCCGTTGAAGCAGAAGCTCCCGACAAGTTTCGCTCCGGCAAGCTTGCCGGGGAACGTCAAGCTCCAGCAGACACGCAGGTTCTTGCCGTAGAAGCGGACGTTCCCGCAACCGCAGATTTGCCTTTAGTCCTTGTTGTCGAGCCACAAGCTCCAGCATGGGCACAACAGATTGTCCATTTCCTTCAGACAGGAGAACTTCCCGAAGAGCAAGAAGAAGCGGAAAGAGTAGCCCGACAGTCAAGTATGTACCAGTTTGTCGACAAGAAACTGTACAGAAGAAGACTCAACGGTGTGAAATTGAAGTGTATTCACCGGGAAGACGGACAAAAGCTGTTGGCAGAGATACATGGAGGCATATGTGGTCACCACATTGGTGCGAGAGCACTTGTCGGCAAAGTATTCCGGCAAGGTTTCTTTTGGCCGACAGCCCTCCAGGATGCAACTGCACAAGTAACCAAGTGTGAAGCGTGCCAGTTCCATTCCAAGCAGATACACCAACCAGCTCAAGCTCTCCAGACGATCCCTTTATCCTGGCCATTTTCGGTCTGGGGGCTCGACATCCTCGGCCCCTTCCCCCGAGCAGTCGGGGGCTTTGAGTACTTGTACGTCGCGATCGACAAGTTCACAAAGTGGCCGGAAGTGGAACCAGTGAGGAAGGTGACAGCACAGTCAGCAGTCAAGTTCTTCAGGTCAATTGTTTGCCGCTTCGGGATCCCTAACAGGATAATCACCGATAACGGTACACAATTCACGAGCCGCACCTTCATGCAGTACGTCCAAGATCTTGGCGCCAAGGTCTGCTTCGCTTCTGTTGCTCACCCGAGAAGCAACGGTCAAGCGGAGAGGACAAATGCTGAAGTGCTGCGCGGGCTCAAGACCAGAACTTTCGACAGGCTGCACAAGTGCGGAAGAAACTGTATTGAGGAGCTGCCGGTGGTTCTTTGGTTGATCAGGACGACGCCAAACCGATCCACTGGCCAGACACCTTTCGCTCTAGTCTATGGAGCAGAGGCAGTTCTCCCCACGGAACTCGTATACGGGTCACCTCGAGTGCTCGCTTATGATGAGCTTGAGCAAGAGCAGCTGCGGCAAGATGACGCACTGCTCCTTGAGGAAGACCGTCTTCAGGCTGCTGTGCGAGCTGCTCGCTACCAGCAAGCTTTGCGCCGCTACCATAGCCGCAAAGTTAATGCTAGAAGTCTTGAGGAAGGCGACCTTGTTCTTCGGCGTGTTCAGTCCGCCAAGAATTCCAACAAGTTGACGCCGAAGTGGGAAGGCCCTTACCGGGTGAAACGAGTCACTAGGCCTGGCGCTGTCCGCCTTGAGACCGAAGATGCCATTCCGATGAGCAACTCCTGGAACATTGAGCACCTTCGTAAGTTTTACCCGTAAGGCGCGGTTGCCGGAACCTGTTCCAGCAACCACCTTTTGTACAAGTCTTGCCGCTGTTGCATGTAATCCTTTGTACAAAGCCGGGCACAGACCCCGTGCATAAGTAAAGCTCATGTGCTTCGCACATTTTGTCAATTTCATGCTTTCTATTTTTTGCATGAGCTATCTGACACTTTGTGCAGCACCTACTCCCCGGTAAGCAATAACGAGCCATAAGGCTCCATATCTTTATTTTCTCTTCTTTCTTTTTTCTCAAGGAAAGGAAGGTTCCCTCGCCCACAAGTTTGCTGGGGGGAAAGGAGAAGATAATGGTGTGGACCAGGCGTCGTTCAAGAAAGTTTCGCCTTGCCGGGAAGCAAACAACAGAAAAGCTAAGTTGCCAAAGTTTGAGCAATCAGATTTTTTAAATTTCAAGTTATCTCCCTTGAACGACGGCACTTTGTATGGAAAACCTGTGCGCGGAGGAACCGACTCATAGCTAGTTGCGCCCTTACTTTGTTTCGAGTTCGCTCAACAACTTAAGTGAGCTGCAACTAGTTGCGACAAGGTTTCTTGTCGGAAGCGGCACCGCCAGCAGGCTGCTGACGTCCCGCACTCAGCGCTCGCGGCTCAGGTGCCTGCACCGGCAAGTTCCCTGAAAGCGTAGGGCAAAAACATACAAAGGGAGGAATCAAGTAAAGGGAATAACATTGCAATCAATACCCAGAATAGAGTTGTATTACAAAGATAGCTTGTCGCGGCTCTAATAGATTGTTTTCATAAACATGACAAACAACGACAAGAAAAGAAGAAATGGGCGGCCTAGTCTACGCGATCGCCTTCGATCCTCTTGATCCCGCTCACCTTGTCCACAATGGGTGCGACAAGGGCCTTGAGCGCCTCCAGATCAGCATCCAGTGGCAGGGTCTTGAGGACGTTGGTGAGGTTGAGGCCCGGATTGCGGAAGGCCACCTTCACCAACACTTTCTGAAGAGCTCCCGCGCAGATCTTGCGCGACTCGTCGGCCAGCTGCTTTGGGACCCTCTCCCGGAGCCGCTGAAGGGCCGTCGCCACGCCCTTGAAGAACAAGACTAGCTTGGCGCTGGGTTGGAGGTTCTCGTTGGAGGGATACCTGAGATCTTCCATCCCCAGCTGCGCCAACTCCCTGTCAATGTCTATGTTGGCATTCACAAGACTTTCCGTCCAGTGCTCCACAGTCTCCCTGAAGGCGTTTTGGGTGGCGGCAACGCTCTCTAGCAGCGCCTTGTCAGCCTTGATTTCCTCCTTCAAGGCCGCCTCCTGCTTCTTGGCGCCGTCCAGCGTCTTGGTCAGAGTGGACAGCTTCAACACAAGATCTGCATTGGAGTCCCTGGCGGCGCTAAGCTCTTGGCCCTTCTCGGCGAGATCGGCCTCTAGCCGCGCCACCATCGTCTCCAGCTCCTTCTTGGCGGCCTCGGTGGCTGCGGCAGCGTCCTCCGCTTGCTTGAGGGCTCCGCCAAGTCTTTCCTCACGCGCGGCAAGCTCCTCCTCGTGGGCGTCAAGATTGACCTTCCGCTGCGCCAGCTCTCCCTCCTCCGCGGCTAGCTTCACAGCGGCAAGTCGCTGCCGCTCTTCGACTTCAGCCTTCTCGAGGAGGAAGGCCTTCTGCGCTTCGGCGAGCTGCTCCCGCTCCTCCGCCAGGGACCGGAGGGCTTCCCGGTGGAAACCCCCGAGCTCTTCCGCGCGCTTTTCGATGTCTGCTCCCGCCTTCGTGACAAGCGCCTCGCGGGATTCCAGCTTGGCTTGCCGCGCGCGGTAGAGCGACAGCAACTTCCGCAGCAGCCGCTCCTCCTCAGGCTCGTTGCTGCTGCTGCTCAGCGCGTCGACCAGCGTCAGTCCCGCGGAGGCGAGCACCTCCCCGTCGAAGATCTCCCCCTCGACCGGCGCCCTGGAGCTTGACGCTCGGGGGAGGTTGATGAAGACGTCGTCGCCGGCCTTCAAGTAGACGCCTGGCTAGGGCTCTTCGGAGCCTGGCGCTGCGGCAGTGGCGGATGGGTCGGCGGTCGGTGTAGCGCCTGGCGCTCCTGCGGCCTTAGGGCCGTCAGTGCGATCGCCAGACCCCTCGCCAGTTGCCGCGGCAGCAGCCTTGGCGGCCTCTACGCCGGCGGGATCGTCAGCACTGGCCGCTTCTTCGGCGGCAACCTCGGTCTCCATCTGCTCCGCAGCAGATGGGTCTGACGGCCGGAAAAGGGGAGAAGAGTCAAGCAAAAATCCAACAAAAAGAAGATCAAGAGAAGAGAACCTCAGGGAAGTTTTGAAGCAAGAGGAGTACCTGTGCCGGGTTCTGCAATCGTGGTCTCCGCCGTTGGGGGGCCGCTGGTGCTGTCCCTTGCCGGAGACTTCTCCCTTACCGGGAAGCCCTCCCTTGCCGGAGAGTTCTCCCTTGTCGGGGGATTCTCCCTTGGCTCCAGGTGGGGCTGCTCTGCTCCTACACAAATTAGCAATCAAATATCAGCAAAGATAGAGTATCCATGCGCACCTCACAAGCGGAAAGCAAACCATATACTTACGCTGGGAGCTGCTCTGGAGAAAGGTTGCCGGGTCCGGCAAGGTTGTCTCGGGCGCACCCCCTGTCGTCGCGGTGGGCTCGTCCTCGATGACAATCACCGGGACCTTGGCCCTCTTTGCTGCTCTCTGGGCCAGAGTCCTAAAAGGGAACAAGTTCAGAGAAAAGCAAATGAGACACAAGACAAACAGTAAGGATTGAAGAACTGCAAGTATAACAAGGGAGTCTTACTCTTCTTCTTCTTCCTCGTCGGAGCTGAACGCGGAGAAGTCGAAGTCTGGCTCACGTCCGGCGCGAGGAGGCGGAGGAGTAGCTTCCCTTGGCCGCTTGGCGGGAGCAGTGGCTGCGGTCTGAGACGACCCCGCTCCGGCTGTCGCCGCGGCGTGAGAAGCGGCGGGAGCAGAAGCGGTGGTCCGGGAGGACCCCGCTCCAGTTGCCGCATCAGCGTGAGGCGCTCCCGCGGCAACAGTGCTTGCCGCGGTGGAGCGTGTCGCGCGGCGCGGCGGCTGTGGACTCGCTTGCCGCTCCGCCACGTCCCCGGCCTTGCGGAGACGCCTTCTTGGTGGAGATGGAGGCTCTGCTTGCGGCGAGCTGTCTGAAGATGAGGTGGAAGACGAGTTGATCTCCAATGAGCCGCTCGTGTCCTTGGCGGGCTCGCTTGACCCGGCGCCCTGCCCGGCAAGCTCTTTCTCACCGGCAGGCTCCCCTCGCTCGGCACGGCTTCCCACCTCTGCTGCATCTGCCTCCTCCATAGTGAATCCAAACTCGCCCGCGGCTGCGGCTGCCGCTGCCTCTTCCAGCCTAGTAGCGATGAGTGCCATCTCCGCATCGGTGGTGTCGCGGGTGAGGCTGTCCTTCTCGTCGGGGCGGATCGCCACTTCTACCAAGTCGTTGAAGAACTGCTGCATGACGTCATCTGCAGGCTCCTGCCAAGTTGGCACAATTCCATGCGAGTCGCACAACGGCATCATTGCACGGATGCGGTCGAGCGCGGAATTGTTGCACAACGGAACGACACCCCCCTGCAACCTGAAGACTTCGGGATGTTGGGGTCATACTTGAAGAGCTCCTGAAGCATCGCGTTGAGCTCCAGAACTGTGAAGTTGAAGTTGAGGCCCGGCCGCAGCCTCATGATGTCTGCCGCATTCTTGAACTCCCAAGTGGGCCTCCCCCGTTCCTGCAGGGGGGCGATGCGGCGGCGAAGGAAGTCTGCGCCAACAGCGCCTACAGTGAGCCCAGCAAGCCTGAGGCGCAGGATCCGGGTGACAGCAATCTTTAGCCTGCCGTCTTCCGGGGCCACGTCACTCCAATCGCTGCCGCGTGCTACTGGGGTTTGGCGCCGGGTGGTGAATGGCTGCGGGTTCTCCTCGTCAATCCAGCACCAATCTGCCCTCCACTCCTCCCACTTGCCACGGAACTCTCCCTCCAGATATGTTTCCTTCTTGCCGGCCCTTGAGATCCAGGCGATTCCGCCGGATAGAGGCTCTCCTCTCTCTACTCGGGGTATGAAGAAATGGCGAAAGAGGGCTACGCTGGGATGGACTCCGACAAAGTTTTCGCAGAGATGTGCGAAAACTTCCATGGTCAGAACGGCGTTGGGGGTGAAGTCAAGGAGGTGGAATCCATAGGTATTCATGATGTCGCAGAAGAATTCAGAGAAAGGCGGGCAGAGCCCGTAGTAGAAGAATAAGGCGAAGAAGGGGTATCCATTTGGGGCCTTCTTCCAAGCGGCGGCGGGGAGTACCTTCGTGCGCGGGTGCGCTCGCGTCTCCGTCGACCAGAAGAGGTAGTAGTTCTCCCTCAGCTCCTTCGCGGCAAGCTTGGGGGGGAAGACTGCTCGCTCCTTCCGCAGCGCCGCAAGCCGCTGCGCCTCGGTCGACTTCACGACCTTCCCCTTGTCGGCTTTTGGAGCCATGGCGAAAGTAGTGGAGGAGGTCGACGGCGTCGGTGGTGCTGGTGGCGATGGGGGGTGGAGCGCTGCTCTCTCTTTCGGCTTTGGGAAGACGAGGGAGCGGCGGAGATTTCTGAGATTGGAACAGCAACGGGCGAATGGGCGAACTGCCCCTGTTTCCCCTGCTTATAAAGGAGGAGGGGGCGGACGTTCCGCATTTCCGAATAAAGAAACCACCCACGATCTCTCCCACGATGCCGCATTCAATGCGTGCCGTTCGGGGAGGGCGCGGTGGATACAGAGTGACATACGGCGTAACCTAGGCCGCGCGTGCCCGTGCCCTGTTTTGGGCCTGGCCCAACAGCGCTCGGCACCGTGTATGGCCCAGCCCTGGGGGCTCCTGTTGGTGTACTAGAGTAGGGGTACCCTAGTATCCCGAACTTGTGCACGGGCAGTCGCAGCATCCCGCGGCAAGGCTTGCCGGGTGACCGCCAAGGTCCTCCGTGGTTCCTTTGGAGCCATTCAAGAACAAAGTATCCAAGCCAAGGAGACAAGACCCCGGCAAGAGGAGTTTGCCGGGAAGGCCGACCAAGGCAAGGCACTTAAGGAGACAAGACCCCGGCAAGAGGAGCTTGCCGGGAAGGCCAACCAAGGCATCTCAAGGAACTTGCCGCGACGCGTCGCACGTCCCGGCAAGGCCCGGTGAGCGACAAGCTCCCGGGCGCGACAAGACAACAACCGCGGCAAGGCGTTTGCCGCGGCAAGGCACCACTGTGCCCGCGCTCCAGCACATCCACCAACGTGTCGCTCTGGGACCCTTCCAGGCGTACGTGGCGGGAGGCTGTGCAGCTTGTGGTGCGCGGTGGCAAGCGGCGCTGACAAGATCGCCATCGTGGCGAGCGGTGGCGCCCCTGACGGTCCCTTTTTGCACTATTTAGGCGACACAGACAGGCATTTAAGGCCCTTGTCCCCTGCCGTTAGGGTTAGGTATGATACATTGTAGCAGGTAGCTGTACCTACCGCAGCACCTTTCCATTTTTGCCCTTTGCCTCCGTTGCCACCTGTTGGTGACCCCTTGAGCATATAAAAGGAGGCCCATGCGCAACGTAGAGGGGGGTTCGAAGAACGCTCACGCTCGGTCTCGTTAGCTGCTGGTGTGTACTGTAGCACTCCACGCTCCCGAGCAAGAAATCAATACAAACCACAAAGCAGGAGTAGGGTTTTACGCATCCGTGCGGCCCGAACATGGGTAATCTGCTTGTGTGCTTCGCCTCGATCTGCTCTTTGTGCGACCTCCGGCCCCGCCGAACCGAAAGGGACTCGGCCCGCCGGTCCCATAGGTGTTCGTGGATCAGTCCTCCGACAGCTATGTATGCTTTCCTCGTCTTAAACTCTATTCATGCTACATCACAAAGTTTGATCAAGTCAGATTCAAACCACTCTGTGTGAGGAGCACTCGGAGTCCCCGATTCATCATAGACTTAAACTTCCAAAACCTCTTTGTGCATTTCGGTATGACCGAGTCATCCATTTCGGTCACACCGAGATCACTAAGTTGATCTAGGTTTTCAATCTCGGTGCAACCGATTAGAACGTTTCGGTCACACCGAGTCGCAGTAACTGCTTGCAGTTCTGCATCTCGGTGCCACCGAGTTGTTCCACTCGGTCACACCGACAGGGCCAGGTTATATATATTGACGGGTCAAAATTTGGAAAAATTTCCGAAACCCTTCACCCGCGCGTAACCTGCTCTGCCTCTTCGGGTCTCCGGATCGTCCTCTCACCGCCAGCAACCTCCAGCCGCTGGTCTCCGCCGCCGTCAACGGCAATCTGCTCCACCGTTGCCGCCATAGCAAACACTCACCTCTCTAGGGTAAGTGTTTGACCCCTTGTGCTGTCTTTTTCACTCTAATTCCTAGCACAAGGACAATGCCATGTTTCTTGCCACGATTGAGATTAACCCATCCAACTAAAACTCCCATAGGTCTAGATTGATTCAAAAAATTTAGGGTTAGCTCTCCGCAGAACTCATCTCGGACCGACCGAATAGTAGAAATCGGTCTCACCGATTTGGCCTTGGCCATTGCACATGCACTTTTCGGTCCCGAAATGTGCAAATCGGTGTGACCGAGTTCAAGATTCTGTGAAACCCTAGCAATCTCGGTGCCACCGAATGGTGACTCGGCCCTACCGAGTTCACTAGTTTAGGTTCCAAGTGTTGCTTCGGTATCACCGAGTTTGTCAATTCAGTAGCTCCGAGATCACTTCCATAGAGAATTAAAACTAAGCTTTTTGACTCAATTATTTTGCAAAACCTCTGTACTTTGTGATGCTCATTTACTCTACCTCATCTACAACCTATTCACAGGGTCTGCTGACAGTTTTCCTGCAAGATGTCTGATCAAAGTGGTAGCCAGAACAAATCCGAAGAACAGGTTTAGATGAGTGAGGGCACTAGTCCCTCCAGCTCTTCTGATGATGGAAGCAGGAGCACTCCAAGCAACTTACCTAAGGCAGCAACCAGATCCAGGAAGAAGAAAACCTCAGAATCTGAGGATGAGGATTATGTGGCCATTGAGGATGATGCCACTTCAAGGAAAAAGGTGCTGAAAAAGGAGTATGGCACAACTGCTACAGTTAAGCCAGGGATACATAAGAAGGCACCAACAAAGAGAGTTCCTATGTATAAGGCCAGAGCATCCACTGCTGAAACCTCCAAGCCAACTGAACAGGCAGTTGGAGAAGGGAAGAAAAGGAAGGAAAAGGTTAAGAAGACCACTGCCAGAGTGCTTGGCAGATCATCCATAATGAGAGGTTCAGATGAAGAGGAAGAGGATGCTGCACTAGCTCCTAAGGCTCAGAAGCTTATGGGAGATGCAGTCAAGTAAGGGGCTGCTCCATCAAAGCCTAAGTCTGCTCCCAAAGCCCCAGCTCAGAAGTCTGCTCCAAAGAGAAGCACTAGAAACATTTCAACTGTAGAAAAGAACGAGGCCCTAGTGCCTGAGACTGTTGATGAAGAAGATGATGAAGCCCAAGTGCTAAGGAAGCTCAAGCCCAAGATCCCTGACCACAATGATGAACATCCTGTTGTAGAGAACATGAAAATCAGGAAGGATTCAGGACTGAGATTATGGAGACAGTCTGATCCATATGCTGTCAGGAGGAGAACTATTGTGGATTACAGGTTTCACACTAAGGAACAACAAGACTTCTATGAGACAGTTCTGCTTGACAAGAAGCCCATAGTGTGTGACATGAGATGGGTTGACTGGGAGTACATCAAGGAGAATGAAGATCACTATCCAGGTGTATATGATAGCTTCAAAGCATGTGGAGTTGATACATTTGTTGCCCAGAAGCTCACCAAGTGGAATGATGATCTGATCATGCAGTTTTACTCCATTGCCCACTCCTACCCAGATGGGAAGATCATTTGGATGTCTGAAGGTACAAGGTACCAATCTACCATTGAAGAATGGGCTCAGTTGATCAATGCCCCAGAAGAAAGTGAGGATGACTTGGATGTTTATGCTGAAAAGAAGAAAGACCATAACTCTATGGCTAACATGTACAGAGAGATCCCAGATGATGCATTGGATACTCATAAGTTTGGATCTGTCCATTTCTTGTTGTCTGGTCTGCCTACCATCAACTGGATCCTAAGGCACACATTGCTACCCAAGTCAGGTGATCACCAGATGATCAGAGGACATGCTATCAATTTGCTCCATTTGCTTGATGTGCCTCGAAAGTTCAAAGTCATGAGTCTGATTGTGGATTCAGTCAAAAGGACAGCAGCTGATCAGAAGAGAAGTTGTGGGTATGCCCCACAAATTCAGGAGCTCATCAACTCCAAGATGGGCACAGGAAAATATATATTGGATAAGGAGCACCTGCCCATCTACCCTGAATTTGAAGACAACACTGTTGTCATGAATGAAAATGAACCATCATCAGCTCAAGCACATGGGAAGAGAGAGAAGGCAAGGGTAGAGAAAGCTGCAAAGATGCCAACTGTTGAAGAGGCATCTCAAGTATTCTTGAAGACCAAGCAAGATCAACTTGGATATCTGATCCAATCCACCTTGAGGATTGAGAAGGGCTTGGCCACTCTGACTCAAAACCAGGAGAGCTTGGAGAGGATCATTGAGCAGAAATTCTATGATCTTGATGTCAAAGTGACTGAGATTCAGACTGCAGTTGAGCAGCTTCAGGAGGAAGCAGAGGAGAGGAGAGGAGAGGAAAAGCAACCACTGATGCTTTCAAGCGAGTGCCACGAGGTCCAAGGTCTGCTGCAGTGCCAGTCTCAGATACTAGAGCTTTAGTGTCAGCACCAGCAGCTACAGCTCCAGTGCCACCTCCAGCACCCACTCCATCAGCTCCAACTACTTCATCGGAAGCCTTCGTCCTTGCAGTTCTCTCTACACCACCTACCGAAGATCAAGCCTGAGAGACGTATAGCACTATGCATTTTCAAATTTTTGGTAACTTGTTGCCAAAGGGGGAGAAAAATGTATAGATCATAGGCTTCGAGAGAGAGAGAGTGTTGCTTTTTATCTCTCTTGCTATTTTTGTTAAACTACTTTATTGCGTACTTGTGTGAGATACTTTATGTCCTTGTGAGATACTTGTTTGATCATGTGTTTGATCATATGCTACCCTTAATGCTTGTTGGATGATATTATCTCTTATATCCCTATATGATCATTCACTTGCTTTGTGATGAGTGCATGTTTTTATTTTCTATCATTTTGAGCGCTCCACCAAGATATATGTGACATGGAAGAGTAACCCATGATCCTAATCGCTTGTGCATTTGCATTCAAAAGCAAATTTTAAATAATGCACAAATTTAGGGGGACCTCTTCCTTATCACATACTTCTCAAAGCGATGATGTTTTTTAATCTTACCATCTTTTGTCGAAGCTTTGATCTATATGTTGTCATCAATTACCAAAAAGGGGGAGAATGAAAGTGCAACTATCCCTGGGTGGTTTTGGCAATTCCTAACAACATATATGTCATTGAGCTAATGCTACTTCAAGATAAACATTTCAGGAAAGCTCAATGATTGGCATGGCATGGATGAGAAATGTGGACCCCTCAAAATGCTAAGGACAAAGGATTGGCTCAAGCTCAAAGCTCAGGACTCTACATTTTTTCATTTTAAGTGATCCAAGATCACATTGAGTCCATAGGAAAGGCCAATACTATCAAGAGGGGGTGAGGTGTTGCTTAATGAGTTTCTTGCTCAAAGTTCTTAGTGATATGCTCCAAAAACCATCAACTACTCTCTCACATCCACATATGTCCCAAACCAAAAGTCAAACTCGGCCCCACCAAAACTGTCTATCCGGAGCCACCGAGTTCAGTTGACATAGCCACTGCCAGAAACCCTAGTCTTTTCGGTCTTACCGATAGGGATCTCGGTCTCACTGAGATGGGATTGTAATATCTCTGTTTGCCTTTGTAACATTCGGTCAAACTGAGATGAGCGATCGGTCCCACCGAGATTGCAATGCAAAATCTCTGTTTCCCTTTTGTAACGTTTTGGTACAACCGAGATGAGCGAATCGGTCCCACTGAGTTTGCCTGACCAACTCTCTGTTTGTCTATTACCAAAATCGGTCCTACCGAGTTTGTGTAATCGGTCTCACCGAGATTACGTTATGCCCTAACCCTAACGAAATCGGTCTCACCGAGTTGACATGTCGGTCCCACCGAAATTCCTAACGGTCACATTATGAACTAAATCGGTTTGACTGAGTTTCACGATTCGGTCCCACCAAGTTTGGTAAATTGTGTGTAACGGTTAGATTTTCTGTGGAGGCTATATATACCCCTCCACCCACTCTTAATTCGTGGAGAGAGCCATCATAACATGCCTACACTTCCAACATACATTTTCTGAGAGAGAACCACCTACACTTGTGTTGAGGTCAAGATATTCCATTCCAACCGCATAAATCTTGATCTCTAGCCTTCCCCAAATTGCTTTCCACTCAAATCATATTTCCACCAAATCCTATCCTATGAGAGAGAGTTGAGTGTTTGGGAGACTATCATTTGAAGCACAAGAGCAAGGAGTTCATCATCAACACACCATTTGTTACCTCTTGGAGAGTGGTGTCTCCTAGATTGGTTAGGTGTCACTTGGGAGCCTCCGTCAAGATTGTGGAGTTTAACCAAGGAGTTTGTAAGGGAAAGGAGATCGCCTACTTCATGAAGATCTACCCTAGTGAGGCAAGTCCTTCATGGGCGACGACCATGGTGGGATAGACAAGGTTGCTTCTTCGTGGACCCTTCGTGGGCGGAACCCTCTGTGGACTCGCGCAACCGTTACCCTTCGTGGGTTGAAGTCTCCATCAACGTGGATGTACGATAGCACCACCTATCGGAACCACCCCAAAAATCTCCGTGTCTACATTGCATTTGCTCCCTCCAAACTCCTGCCTTTACCTTCATATGCAATTGTTTTACTTTCCGCTGATATACTCTTAAAATTGCATGTGTAGGTTGATTGCTTGACTTGTGCTAAGTTGCTAAAATCTGCCAAGAATTAACATTGGGAAAAGGCTAGATTTTTATTTGGTCAAGTAGTCTAATCACCCCCCTCTAGACATACTTTCGATCCTACAGTATCCCCGAAGGTACGTGTTATAGTTTTATCCAATGCCATTGTAGTACCATAAGGGATACATATCACCTCCTCTAAGGTTTTGTTTTGATCCTGCTTTATAAATGACGCAGTTACCAGTGTCTCGTCTATTTCACTATGGTCTGATATCTTAGTGTCAAATTCCTACAAAAGGAGAGCCCACATAATCCATCTCGACTTCGTATCTTTCTTCGATAAAACCTCCTTCATTTCTTGATGATCTGTGTAGACAATGACCTTTGTCCTTGTAAAATAAGGCCTAAACTTTTCACAAGCAAATATCACTGCATATAATTCTATATCATTTCTAGAATAATACCTTTGGGCATCATTTAGGGTGTGACTAGCATAATAAATAATATTGAACTTGTTACCTTTGTGTTGTCTCAACACAACACTTACCGCATTGTTATCAGTTTCACAAACTTCCTCAAATGGTTGATCCCAATCGGGGGGCTTGATGACCGGTGCCATGATCAATGCTTGTTTCAACTGTTCGAAGGCCGCCTTGCACCCCCTATTGAATTCGAAAGGGCGGAATCGCTCTGTCGGAGAGAAAAATTGCTCCTGCCCAAGTTCCACCACGAGACGGCGGCGCTTTATCCAGAAAGTATTCTCTTTATTTTTTTCCCATGGCAAATGGCTTCATATGGTAGAGTATGGGCAACAGAGGACTACCAGGGGGCCCACAAGCTTATAGGGCACACCCTCGGGGGTAGGGCACGCCCCCTGAGCTTGTCACTCTCCCGTGGCCCTCTCCTGGTATTTCTTCCTCCAATATCTTCTATATATTCGAAAATAATTCTCCATAATTTTCAGGTCATTTGGAGTTGTGCAGAATAGCTATCTCTATTGTAGCACTTTCCAGTCCAAAATTCCAGCTACCGACAATCTCCCTCTTCATGTGAAATTTGCAAAATAAGAGAGAAAAGGCATAAGAATTGTATCATAAAGTGAAATAATGACCCAAAACATAATAAATAAAAGTAGGAAAACATGATGCAAAATGGACGTATCAACTGCCCCAAGCTTAGACCTTGCTTGTCCTCAAGCAAAAGCCGAAATCGATTACCATGACCACATGTTTATAGAGAAAGAGAGAGAGGGAGGTCGATAAAACAAAATATGAACATGAAAGCATCATGATCATTATCATAACAGCAATATATCATCATAAAACTTCTCATGAATAAGTGATAATCCATCCACAAGCTAAAGTATGAACAATAAACTTCATTGAAATCTAACAAACTATGATCTCGGTCACTAAAACAATTGCACTTTATCATATTATCAGAAAGAGTCTATATAAGAGCTTTTTTTAGCAAGTTCACATACTCAACTATTATTTAGCCTTCTATGATTGTTGACACTCACGACATATTTATGGAGCAAAAGTTTTAGTCAAACAAATAGGAAGATAGGGGCTTATAGTTTCGCCTCCCAACTTATTTACCTCAAGGGTAACATCAACAATAATAATTCATGATCACCTACATCCAACTGGATATATATGCCTGGATCTTTCCCCACCACATGATGCTTGCCAAGAGAAAAATAAAAAAACAGAATAGAGAAGAACACTATTGACTCTTGCATAAAAGTAAATACATAAGGTAAAAGATAGGCCCTTCATAGAGGGAAGCAGATGTTGTCATGCACTTTCTATTTTTGGATGTGCAAGCTCTTAATGTAAAGGAATGTCACCTTATATTGCCCCTTGTGATAGCAACCTTTATTATGCAGTCTGTCGCTTTTATTTCTTCATCGTCACAAGTTCGTACAAAGCTTATTTTCCCTTACAATAAAAGATCATACATATTTAGGAGAATTTTTTATCGCTTTTGCACATATGTCAACTTACTTGTGGGATCTTATTCAATCCATAGGTAGATATGGTGGACTCTCATGGAAAGAAACTGGGTTCAAGGGTTTTTGGATGCACAAGTAGTATCTCTACTTAGTGTGAATTTTGGCTAGCAAAATATTATGAGCAAGCACCACATGTTAGAGGATCCATGACAATATAACTTCTATCTGAATATAAGTAAACATAACTCATTACGTTGTCTTCCTTGTCCAACGTCAACTATTTGACATAGAATATTTAATGGGGGCTCACAATCATAAAATATGTCCAAGATAGTATATTTATATGTGAGACCTCTCTTTCTTTATTCCTTTTCATGAATTGCAACAATGACTGATGACCCGCAAGTATAGGGGATCTATCATAGTCCTTTCGATAAGTAAGAGTGTCGAACCCAACGAGGAGCAGAAGGAAATGACAAGTGGTTTTCAGTAAGGTATTCTCTGCAAGCACTGAAATTATCGGTAACAAATAGTTGTGTGGTAAGATAATTCATAACGGGTAACAAGTTACAAAAGTAAACATGGTGTAGCAAGGTGACCCAATCTTGTAGCAAAGGACAAGCCTGGACGAACTCTTATATAAAGAAAAGCGCTCCCGAGGACACATGGGAATTATTGTCAAGTTAGTTTTCATCATCCTCATATGATTCATGTTCATTACTTTGATAATTTGATATGTGGGTGGACCGGTGCTTCGGTGCTGCCCTTCCTTGTACAAGCCTCCGACTTATGATTAGCTCCTCTTGCAAGCATCCGCAACTACGAAAGAAGAATTAAGATAAATCTAACCATATCATGAAACATATGGATCCAAATGAGCCCCTTACGAAGCAACACATAAACTAGGGTTTAAGATTCTGTCACTCTAGCAACCCATCATCTACTTATTACTTCCCAATGGCTTCCCTAGGCCCAAATCATGGTGAAGTGTCATGTACTCGACGTTCACATAACACCACTAGAGGAGAGACACATACATATCATCAAAATATCAAACGAATACCAAATTCACATGATTACTTATAACAAGACTTCTCCCATGTCCTTAGGAACAAACGTAACTACTCACAAAGCATATTCATGTTCATAATCATAGGAGTATTAATTATCATTAAGGATCCGAACATATGATCTTCCACCGAATAAACCAACTAGCATCAACTACAATGAGTAATCAACACTACTAGCAACCCAGAGGTACCAATCTGAGGTTCTGAGACAGAGATCAGATACAAGAGATGAACTAGGGTTTGAGAGGAGATGGTGTTGGTGAAGATGTTGATGGAGATTGACCCCCTCTTGATGAGAGGATCGTTAGTGATGACGATGGCTTTGATTTACCCCTCTCGGAGGGAAGTTTCCCCAGCAGAACAGCTCCATGATGACCCACAAGTATAGGGGATCTATCGTAGTCCTTTTGATAAGTAAGAGTGTCGAACCCAACGAGGAGTAGAAGGAAATGATAAGCGGTTTCCGGCAAGGTATTCTCTGCAAGTACTGAAATAAGTGGTAACCGATAGTTTTGTGATAAGATAATTTGTAACGAGCAACAAGTAACAAAAGTAAATAAGGTGCAGCAAGGTGGCCCGATCCTTTTTGTAGCAAAGGACAAGCCTGGACAAACTCTTATATGATGTAAAGCGGTCCCGAGGACACATGGGAATATCGTCAAGCTAGTTTTCATCACGCTCATATGATTCACGTTCGGTACTTTGATAATTTGGTATGTGGGTGGACCAGTGCTTGGGTGCTGCCCTTACTTGTACAAGCATCCCACTTATGATTAACCTCTATTGCAAGCATCCGCAAATACAACAAAAGTATTAAGGTAAACCTAACCATAGCATGAAACATATGGATCCAAATCAGCCCCTTACGAAGCAACGCATAAACTAGGGTTTGAGCTTCTGTCACTCTAGCAACCCATCATTTACTTATTACTTCCCAATGCCTTCCTCTAAGCCCAAACAATGGTGAAGTGTCATGTAGTCGACGTTCACATAACACCACTAGAGGAGATACAACATACATCTCATCAAAATATCGAACGAATACCAAATTCACATCACTACTAATAGCAAGACTTCTCCCATGTCCTCAGGAACAAAAGTAACTACTCACAAAGCATAAACATGTTCATAATCAGAGGGGTATTAATGTGCATATAGGATATGAACATATAATCTTCCACCAATTAAACCAACTAGCATCAACTACAAGGAGTAATTAACACTACTAGCAACATACCAGCACTAATCCCGGACTTGGAGACAAGAATTGGGTACAAGAGATGAACTAGGGTTTTGAGATGAGATGGTGCTGATGAAGATGTTGATGGAGATTGCCCTCTCCCGATGAGAGGAGCGTTGGTGATGACGATGGCGATGATTTCCCCCTCCGGGAGGGCAGTTTCCCTGGCAGAACAGCTCCACCAGAGCCCTAGATTGATTCCGCCAAGGTTCCGCCTCATGGCGGCGGAGTTTCGTCCGAGAAGATGGCTTATGATTTTTTTCCCATCGGAAGACTCCATATAGTAGAAGATGGTCACCGGAGGGCCACCAGGGGGCCCACGAGGTAGGGGGGCGTGCCCAGGGGGTAGGGCGCGCCCCCACCCTCGTGGGCAGGGTGTGGCCCGCCTGGTGAAGTTCTTGCGCTCAATGTTTTTTATATATTTGGAAAACATCATCCATGAAGTTTCAGGACTTTTGGAGCTGTGCAGAATAGGTCTCTAATATTTGCTCCTTTTTCCAGCCAGAATCCCAGCTGTCGGCATTCTCCCTCTTTATGTAAACCTTGTAAAATAAGAGAGAATATGCATAAGTATTGTGACATAATGTGTAATAACAGCCCATAATGCAATAAATATTGATATAAAAGCATGATGCAAAATGGACATATCAACTCCCCCAAGCTTAGACGTCGCTTGTCCTCAAGCGAAAAGCCGAAATCAAAAAATATGTCCACATGTTTATAGATGAAGGTGTCGATAAAAATAAAATACGGACATGAGGGCATCATGATCATTCTTAGAGCAACAACTTATATAATTCTTGTCATATGATATCTTATGCTAGAGTAATAATTCAATCACAATATCAAGTATGAATCGTAAACTTCACCGAAAACTGAAAAACTATAATCTCAGTCATTGAGGCAATTGCAATTTATCATAACATAGGAAAGAGTCAATGTATAAGAGCTTTTCAGCAAGTCCACATACTCAACTATCATATAGTCTTTCACAATTGCTGACACTCACACAATACTTATGGGTATGGAGTTTTAATCGGACACAGAGAAAGATAGGGGCTTATAGTTTTGCCTCCCAATGTTTTACCTCAAGGGTAATGTCAACAATAATGTTCATGAAAACCCACATCCAATTAGCCATATATACCAGGATCTTTCCAACATATTGTGCTTGCCAATGGATAAAATGTAAAAAGGAAGGGTGAAGATGACCTTGACTCTTTTGCAGTATAGGAGGTAAAAGTAAAAGATAGACCCTTCGCAGAGGGAAGCAGAGGTTGTCATGCGCTTTTATGGTTGGATGCACAAAATCCTAATGCGAAAGAACGTCACTTTATATTGCCACTTGTGATATGGACCTTTATTATGCAGTTTGTCGCTTTTATTACTTCCATATCACACGATTGTATAAAGCTTATTTCTACCACACCAATCAATCATACATATTTAGAGAGCAATTTTTATTGCTTGCACCGATGACAACTTACTTGATGGATCTTACTCAACCCATAGGCAGGTATGGTGGACTCTCATGGCAAAATTGGTTTAAGGGTATTTGGAAGCACAAGTAGTATTTCTACTTGGTGCAATGAATTTGGCTAGCATGAGGGAGAAAGGAAAGCTCAACATGTTGGAAGATCCAAGATAATATAATTTATCTCAGATGTAAGAAAACATAACCCATCACGTTGTCTTCCTTGTCCAATGTCAACTCTTTAGCATGTCATATTTTAATGAGTGCTCACAATCATAAAAGATGTCCAAGATACTATATTTATATGTGAAGACCTCTCTTTCTTTATTACTTCCTATTAATTGCAACGATGACCAAAACTATGTTTGTCAACCCTCAATAACTTTTATTCATCATACTCTTTCTATGTGACCTCATTACTCTCCATAAGAGTCACATAATTTCTTTGTTTCTTTTTATTTCTTTCTCTTTTCTTTTATTCACTTGGGATCATGGCAAAAATAATCAAGCCCTTGACTCAACACTAATCTTTATTATATAGCTCATGGACTCGATTACATAGAAGGATAATAAAGCAAAACTCACAACTAGATCATACTAAGAACTTTTATTCTACTAGATCAAGATATTACCAAAAGGATCGAACTAAGAAAAACGGTAAAGATAAAAGTGATGGTGATACGATACCGGGGCACTCCCCCAAGCTTGGCAGTTGCCAAGTGGAGTGCCCATACCAGATACTCAATTCTTCTTTGCTGGTGAAGAAGGTGGGGTTGTTGATGATGGATAGTCGCACATCGAGCGTAGGGGGTCTTCTAACTGGCGGATAATGCCCTTGAGTGCGATGATATGCTCCTTCAGCAAAATATTTTCACGTGTGAGATACTTATTTTGTATATGAGCCAACTCAATCATCTTGAAAGCTTTGATTTCTGTTGGGGTAAGAAGATTGTGATCAAGTTGAAGGGTGTCTTCTGTTGCTGGAACTTGGTCCTCCATGGCCTTCTTGATCCCTTCATCCTTGTTGATCTCCATAGGTTCTTCTCTCTTCAGCTCTATCTTCATTAGCCATGCATCATTGCCCTGATGGTTGGAGGAGGAGGGAGACGACATAGTGCCTGGCCTTGACAACCCTGACAGAAAACAGCTCGAAACAAAGACAGGGGATTTTTGCGTGATACGGGAGTCATAACCCCCGGGAGGTTATATAATGGATTTTTACCGACCAAAATACGTGTCATGTAAGAAAATGGAGTCCGGAGAGCACATGAGGTGACCACGAGGTAGGGGGCTCCCAGTAGGGTAGGGCGCACCCTCCACCCTCGTGGGGCCCTCGTGTCCTTTCTGGACTGCTGCTTATTTTTCTATTTTTCTAAATATTCCAAAACGGAGAAATATTGCCTTCAAAACTGTTTCGGGGTCGGTTTACTTACCGTACCACATACCTATTCCTTTTCGGAGTCTGAAACGTTCCGAAAAGTGTCCTTTATGTACTCCTCCGGGGTTACGGTTTCAATAACATTGGTTTCAACATTTATGGGATTACCTGAGATATAGTGTTTGATTCTTTGACCGTTCACCACCTTCGGATTTGTGCCTCCGAAGTTGTTGATTTTTATGGCACCGGAATGATAGACCTCCTCGATAACGTAAGGGCCTTCCCATTTAGAGATATGTTTTCCTGCAAAAAATCTTAAACGAGAGTTGTATAGCAATACATAATCACCTACATTAAACTCACGCTTTGTATTCTTTTATCATGCCACCTTTTAACTTTTTCTTTAAACAACTAGGCATTTTCGTAGGCTTGGGTTCTCCATTCATCAAGTGAGATAATATCAAATAACCTCTTCTCACCGGCAAGTTTAAAATCATATTTAAGTTCTTTAATATCCTAATAAGCCTTGTGTTCTAGTTCGAGAGGTAAGTGACATGCTTTTCCATAGACCATTTTACATGGAGACATACCCATAGGATTTTTATATGCAGTTCTATAGGCCCATAATGCATCATCAAGTTTCTTGGACCAATTCTTTCTGGACCTATTTACAGTCTTTTGCAAAATTAATTTGAGTTCTTTATTACTCAATTCTACTTGACCACTAGACTGAGGGTGATAAGGAGATGCAATTCTATGATTAACATCATATTTAGCAAGCATTTTACGGAAAGCACCATGAATAAAATGTGAACCACCATCAGTCATTAAATATCCAGGGACTCCAAACCTTGGAAAAATAACTTCTTTAAGCATTTTAATAGAAGTGTTATGATCAGCACTACTAGTTGGAATAGCTTCTACCTACTTAGTAACATAATCAACAACAACTAAAATATGTGTATAACCATTAGAGAAGTGTAACATCCCAAAATTCTAAATTTTGGAATGTTATAATAAATAGATAGATTTGATTGATTGTTTGATTGATTGTCTGAAAGTGAGTGAATTCAAAACTTTTGAAAGTTAAATGAGAGGGAATAAAAGGACTTTCCCAAACTTTCATTTTGCATTTTGATCTCCATGAATTCAAATTCTTTTCAAACACAAAACCCTGGAGAGAAGATGACATGACTTCTTCCATTTATTTAAATGACAAGGGGTGTTGAAAATATTTGAATTTCATTTGAGAATATTTCCAATTCTGAAACTTTATGCAACTCAATGATTTTCACGAGAGGAGATAAAATGACTTCTTCAAATTATATGAAATATGAGTTGGGAGTTTCAAAGGTTCAAAGTCAAAGTCTTTTGGAATTATTTTCAATTTGGGTTATTTGAGTTTTATTCAAATTATTTTTCTCCAAAAATAAAATATATGAGAAAATTGGAGAAAAATTAAATTGAAATCATTTTGGTATTTTTAAAATGATTTTTGCTGGATTTTAATAGACCAGTAGCACTCTTTGATTTATCTGAATTTGTGTGGATTTTATTTGAAGTTATAAAAATGTTCATGTCGTAGAAAATCTTTTTCTGAAAATTTTGATATATTATATGCCTATATAGCATTTCTATTTCTTTTGTTTTATTACTTTTTGTTTGTCTGTGTTTTAAAAAAAATGTTTATTAAAAAAATTAGGCCAAAGCCGATCGAGCCAGGCCGGCCCAGCCAGAGGCCGAGCCAGCCCAGCCACTCGCCCCACACGCGTGCCACAGCAGGCCGCGGCCCAGCAGCCCACCTCCCGGTCGTCCCCGACCCTCGGTCGGAGACCAACTCCAGCACGCCACCGCCGCAGCTGCCGTGTCCTCGCCGGACTTCTCCACCGCCTCGCCTCGCCCCTCCTCCAAGTCTTCTCCTCCCCCCTCCTATATAAACGGAGCACCCCAGCCCCGTTTCCCTCAAAAACCGAAGCCCCCGAGCCTCGCAGCTGCGCCACGCCCCCGCCGGAGTTAGCCGTCACCGCCGGAGATCCACGTCGTCGCCCCGCTCCACCCGCCACTCCCGACCGACGCCGCCCACTCCATCCTCACCGCCGCGCCGCGCCGAGCGCCTTGACGCCCTCGCCGCTGCCGGAGACCCACCGGAGCCGCCGCCCCGTCGACGTTCGAGCCGCCGCCGCCATCTTCCCCGTCGCCGGCGACCTCCGCGCCGCGGTAACCACCGCCTCTCCCCCTCGTCTGTCCGATCCGAGATCTACGGTTAGGAATAGATCTGTTCGTTTTTTCCCAACCGTTTTCTTTAAGTAGTGAACGTCCGTTGTTTAGTGTTTGCAGCGAACGGTTTTTGTTTTATAAGCTTCTACAGCGAACGTTCGTTAGATAGATTTTTTTCTTTTTCTGTTTAATTTCGGCTAGGGACCTATCTGTATTGATTTTATTTACAGATTAGTCCCTGATCTTCAAACCATCACTACTTTTTACTTGTTTGTCCAAATCCAACGAAACCAATGCTCACATCTTCATTATGGTCTCCTCTATCCAGTAATCCAACTCAAACATGTTTTTTAAAAGTTTAAAATTTGAATTAGATCAGATTTGAATTCAAACTTCGTTTGATCATAACTTGAGTTTCGTAACTCCATTTTAGTTGATTCTTTTTGCAAATCGAAGCTCTTGACCTGAACTTTCTAATAAGGCCAAATTCACATAATTTTGGTACTGTTAGAAATTGTTTGATGTTGCAAGAGTTATTTGCTTGGTTTTGAAGTTTTCTGAATTGTCTTCTTCGTTCTTTCTGATCTTTTGAGTGATTGCTTATGTGTGGTTACTATTGCTTGATTACGATAGATTGACCGGAGTGTGACGAGTAGAACTATCAAGAGTTTTGAGTGCGAATCATCTTCATCAACATTGCAGGCAAGTTCACACTTTGATCATACCTTTTCTACTACCCAGTTTTATTGCATTAGATCAAATCCTCAAACATTGCATGATTAGGATCTAATTAAATTGTGGGATGGGAAGTAGTTGAGGTAGTACCTATTACTTGTTTATTATCAAACCCATTGGGAGTTAGTATTACGTTATGCTTATAGTGCCATGCTATGCTCGTAGACGTGGATTGGGTTCTGAGAGTATTCATGACAGATGTGAGTTTGTTAATTAATGGTTTACTTAAGGTGGCAACTTAAACACACATCTGGGTGGATTGAGGTACCTGGTTATTCCAGGATTGCCTGTCTAGGCACCTGGGTAGACCAAGATTTCCTGTTTTCTTTTGGACGCCACCCAGGCTCAAAGGGATCATGAGATTATTCATGCTAGAAACTTCCGTGTGCAGCCACAAGCTATTATGGGCTCTAGCATAGTTGACTAAGTCGTGCGAACTCTTACAGTGGTAGACTAGCAGATGTAGGGGATGTAGGTGGTACGGTCTACCCGATCGTAAGGTGCTAGCACTTCTGAAAGACTATGTCTCGGTCATCTGTATTCTCAAACACCATGTAGTGCGAGAAACCAAACAGAGGCGATCGAGTCTTGTGGGGAAAAGTGCGCAAACCTCTGCAGAGTGTACAAACTAATCATGGTTAGCCGTGTCCCTGGTTATGGACAATTTGAGTATCTAGTTCTTGGATTATCCTGTTGATCTCATCATGTTACTTTAAATTAATTTTGTTGGGTTTAAAGATGTTATTTAATTGGGATTGAGAATGCTATCAACCGTTCTCAATGTTCAACAACCACCATAATAGTTAAATAAAATTTATTCCTTTGTAGTAGGGAAAAATTGGCTTTTTGCAAAAACCTTATAACCATAGAGCTTTTCCACCAGCCAAATATGCATGTAGTGATAGCCTTTATTCATCATTCTCTATGGTGTGAATTTGCCAGTACATTCAATGTACTGACCCTTTGTGGCTGCAACGTCTCATGTTGCAGGATTATCTTACGTCGAGTAAGTGATACGTTAGGGTTACGATTTCTACAGTCAACTTTGCCGTTGGTGTTGATGGGAATCCACAACCTTGTTACTTCCACTATTTTGGATTGAGGTAATAGTATTTACGTTACTTATACATGTGATTTACCTCTGTTATAAATCCTCGAGTACTGTGTGTGTCAGCATACTGATCCAGGGATGACACTTAATCACAGAGACTTGATCCATTTGGGTCGGGTCGCTACAGGAAGGAAAAAGTCCCATATAGTCAAAGCCCCAAACATCAAATGGTTCAATAACAAGTGAATAATTCATAGGCATTTCTTGACGTCTACTAATATTACCAATTCTTTGACATTCATCACAAGATAATACAAACTTACGGGCATCCTTGAAGAGAGTAGGCCAATAAAACCAGATTGCAGTACCTTATGTGCAGTTCTATCTCCAGCATGGTGTCCTCCATAAGCTTCGGAGTGACACTTGCGTAGGATCTGTTCCTGTTCATGCTCAGGTACGCAACGTCTAATAACACCATCTACTCCTTCTTTATAAAGATGTGGGTCATCCCAAAAGTAATGCCTCAAATCATAAAAGAACTTTTTCTTTTACTGGCATGTGAAACTAGGTGGTATAAACTTAGCAACAATGTAATTAGCATAATCAGCATACCATGGAGGAGTATGAGAAGTATTTATGACATTTAATTGCTCATCAGGAAAGCTATCATCAATAGGTAGTGGGTCATAAAGCACATTTTCTAACCTAGACAAGTTGTCTGCAATGGGGTTCTCGGCTCCTTTTCTATCAACAATATGTAAATCAAATTCTTGTAGCAAGAGAACCCATCTAATAAGTCTAGGTTTAGCATCTTTCTTTTCCATAAGATATTTAATAGTAGCATGATCAGTGTGAATAGTTACTTTAGAATCAACAATATAAGGTATAAACTTATCACAAGCAAATACAACTGCTAAGAATTCTTTTTTAGTACTAGCATAATTTCTTTGAGCATTGTCTAGATTTTTACTAGCATATTGAATAACATTTAGTTTCTTATCAACTCTTTGTCCTAGAACGGCACCTACAACATAATCACTAGCATCACACATAATTTCGAAGGGTAAATTCCAATCAGGTGGCTGAACAATAGGTGCAGAGATCAATGTTTTATTAAGTATTTCAAATGCTTCTACACAATCATCATCAAAGACAAATGTTATATCTTTTTGTAATAAATTAGTCAGAGGCCGAGAGATTTTTGAGAAGTCCTTAATGAACCTCCTATAAAAACCGGCATGACCAAGGAAACTTCTTATACCTTTGATGTCCTTGGGACATGGCATCTTTTCAATAGCATCAACCTTGGCTTTATCAACTTCAATACCTCTTTCAGAAACTTTATGCCCCAAGACAATACCTTCATTAACCATAAAGTGGCACTTTTCCCAATTCAAGACAAGATTAGTTTCTTCACATCTCTACAAAACTCGATCAAGGTTTCTCAAGCAATCATCAAAAGAAGATCCATAGACGGAAAAGTCGTCCATGAAAACCTCACAAATCTTTTCACAAAAGTCAGAGAATATAGCCATCATGCATCTTTGAAAGGTAGCAGGTACATTACATAGACCAAAAGGCATATGTCTATAAGCAAAAGTACCAAAAGGGCATGTAAAAGTAGTCTTTGATTGATCTTTGGCCGACACAGGTATTTGAGAGAAACTAGAATAACCATCTAGGAAGCAAAAATGTGTATGTTTGGATAATCTTTCTAGCATTTGATCGATAAAAGGTAAGGGGTAATGATATTTTTTAGTATCCTTATTTAATTTGTGGAAATCAATTACCATCCTATAACAAGTAATAATTCTTTGAGGAATCAATTCATCTTTGTCATTAGGAACAACAGTAATACCTCCCTTCTTAGGGACACAATGGACAGGACTTACCCACTTACTATCAGCAACGGGATAAATTATACCTGCCTCAAGGAGCTTTAGTATCTCCTTTCTTACCACTTCTTTCATTTTAGGATTCAGACGGCGTTGATGATCACGAACTGGTTTAGCATCTTCTTCCAAATTAATTTTATGTTGACATAGAGTGGGACTAATGCCCTTAAGATCATAAAGAGTATACCCAATAGCAGCACGGTGCTTCTTCAGAGTTTTCAATAATCTCTCTTCTTCATGTTCTGAAAGGTCAGCACTAATAATAACAGGATATATCTTTTTCTCATCAAGATAAGCATATTTAAGAGTATCAGGTAACGGTTTAAGCTCAAACACGGGATCACCCTTGGGTGGAGGAGGATCCCCTAGGATTTCAACAGGTAAATTGTTTTTCAGAATAGGTTCCTGTTTAAAGAATACTTCATCTAATTCCCTTCTTTCATTCATAAACATATCATTTTCATGGTCTAGCAAATATTGTTCTAAAGGATCACTAGGAGGTACGACAATAGAAGCAAGACCAATAATTTCAGCCTTACTAGGTAATTCTTCTTCACGGTGTTGTCTACTAAATTTAGAAAAATTAAATTCATGAGTCATATCATCTAAACCGACAGTAACAACATCCCTTTTGCAATCTATGGTAGCATTAACAGTATTTAAGAAGGGTCTACCGAATATAATGGGACAAAAACTATCTTGTGGGGAACCAAGAACAAGAAAATCAGTAGGATATTTAGTTTTCCCACACAAGACTTCAACATCTCTAACAATTCCCATTGGTGAAATAGTATCTTTATTAGCAAGTTTAATTGTAACATCAATATCTTCCATCTCAGCAGGTGCAATATCATGCATAACTTCTTGGTATAAAGAATAAGGTATTGCACTAGCACTAGCACCCATATCACATAAGCCATGATAACAATGATCTCCCATTTTAACAGAAATAACAGGCATGCCTACCACAGGTCTAGGTTTATCTGTATCACAGGGTTTAGCAATTCTAGCAGTTCCATTACAGAAATAAATAACATGCCCATCTATATTATCAGACAAGAGATCTTTAACAATAGCAATATTAGGTTCAACTTTAACTTGCTCAGGAGGTGTATATGTTTTAATATTGCTTTTACGAACCACAATTGAAGCTTTAGCATGATCCTTTATCCTAACAGGGAAAGGTGGTTTCTCAACATAAGAAGTAGGAACAATAGGATCATTATAAGTAATAATCTTTTCTTCAACTTTAATAGGTGCAGCTACTTTTACTTCTATGGGAGGATGATATTTAAACCACTTCTCCTTGGGGAGATCAACATAGGTAGCAAAATATTCACAGAAAGAAGCTACTATCTGAGAGTCAAGTCCATATTTAGTGCTAAATTTATGAAAAATATCGGTATCCATAAAAGATTTAACACAATCAAAACTAGGTGTCATACCTGACTCCTTACCATTGTCGAGGTCCCAATCTTCAGAGTTCCGTTTAATTCTTTCCAATAAACCCCATTTGAATTCAATAGTCTTCATCATAAAAGAGCCAGCACAAGAAGTATCAAGCATGGTGCGATTGTTACCAAAAAGTCGAGCATAAATTTTTTGAATAATCATTTCTCTTGAGAGCTCATGATTGGGGCATGAATATAACATTGATTTAAGCCTCCCCCCAGGCTTGAGCGATGCTTTCTCCTTCGCGAGGCCAAAAATTATATATATAATTGCGATCACGATGAACAAGATGCATAGGATAAAACTTCTGATGAAATTCCAATTTCAATCGTTTGTAATTCCAAGACCTCATATCATCACATAGCCTATACCATGTCGATGCGTCTCCCCTCAAAGATAAGGGAAATACCTCCTTCTTAACGACATCTTCGGGTACACCTGCAAGCTTAAATAATCCACAAACTTGATCCACATATATTAGATGTTCATCAGGATGTTTTGTTCCATCTCCTAAAAAAGGATTAGCTAGCAGTTTTTCTACCATACCCAAAGGAATTTCAAAGCAAGCATTTTCATTTTAAGTAGGTTCAGTAGGTTGAGGAGCAACTCTTTGCTCTACTGGTCAGGGTGAAGATACCCCGAACAAGCCCCTCAGAGGATTACTTTCCATAGTAACAAGTGACAGTAAATTTCAGCACACTATATAAATTAATCCATACCAAATTCCACCTACCAAAGGCGCTTCACTCCCCGGCAACAGCGCCAGAAAAGAGTCTTGATGACCCACAAGTATAGGGGATCTATCATAGTCCTTTCGATAAGTAAGAGTGTCGAACCCAACGAGGAGCAGAAGGAAATGATAAGCGGTTTCCGGCAAGGTATTCTCTGCAAGTACTGAAATAAGTGGTAACAGATAGTTTTGTGATAAGATAATTTGTAACGAGCAACAAGTAACAAAAGTAAATAAGGTGCAGCAAGGTGGCCCAATCCTTTTTGTAGCAAAGGACAAGCCTGGACAAACTCTTATATGATGTAAAGCGCTCCCGAGGACACATGGGAATATCGTCAAGCTAGTTTTCATCACGCTCATATGATTCGCGTTCGGTACTTTGATAATTTGGTATGTGGGTGGACCGGTGCTTGGGTGCTTCCCTTACTTGGACAAGCATCCCACTTATGATTAACCTCTATTGCAAGCATCCGCAAATACAACAAAAGCATTAAGGTAAACCTAACCATAGCATGAAACATATGGATCCAAATCAGCCCCTTACGAAGCAACGCATAAACTAGGGTTTAAGCTTCTGTCACTCTAGCAACCCACCATCTACTTATTACTTCCCAATGCCTTCCGCTAGGCCCAAACAATGGTGAAGTGTCATGTAGTCGACGTTCACATAACACCACTAGAGGAGAGACAACATACATCTCATCAAAATATCAAACGAATACCAAATTCACATGACTAATAATAGCAAGACTTCTCCCATGTCCTCAGGAACAAAAGTAACTACTCACAAAGCATAAACATGTTCATAATCAGAGGGGTATTAATGTGCATATAGAATCTAAACATATGATCTTCCACCAATTAAACCAACTAGCATCAACTACAAGGAGTAATTAACACTACTAGCAACCTACTAGCACCAATCCCGGACTTGGAGACAAGAATTGGGTACAAGAGATGAACTAGGGTTTTGAGATGAGATGGTGCTGATGAAGATGTTGATGGAGATTGCCCTCTCCCGATGAGAGGAGCGTTGGTGATGACGATGGCGATGATTTCCCCCTCTGGGAGGGAAGTTTCCCCGGCAGAACAGCTCTGCCAGAGCCCTAGATTGATTCCGCCAAGGTTCCGCCTCGTGGCGGCGGAGTTTTGTCCGAGAAGATGGCTTATGATTTTTTCCCATCGAAACACTCCATATAGCAGAAGATGGTCACCGGAGGGCCACCAGGGGGCCCACAAGGTAGGGGGGCGCGCCCAGGGGGTAGGGCGTGCCCCCACCCTCGTGGGCAGGGTGTGGCCCCCCTGGTGAAGTTCTTGTTCTCAATGTTTTTTATATATTTGTAGAACATCATCCATGAAGTTTCAGGACTTTTGGAGCTGTGCAGAATAGGTCTCTAATATTTGCTCCTTTTCCAGCCAGAATCCCAGCTGCCAGCGTTCTCCCTCTTTATGTAAACCTTGTAAAATAAGAGAGAATAGGCATACGTATTGTGACATAATGTGTAATAACAGCCCATAATGCAATAAATATTGATATAAAAGCATGATGCAAAATGGACGTATCACTCCGCTGGAGCCCTAGATTGGTTCTGCCCAGGTTCCGCCTCAAGACGGCGGCACTTCATCCCGAAAGCTTCCTTCTTATTTTTCCAGGTCAAAACACACCATATAGCAGAAGATGGGCGTCGGGGGCCTGCCAGGGGGCCCACAAGGACGGGGGCGCGCCCAACACCCTTGTAGCTGGCAGGTGCCCCCCCTCTGGTGCTTTCTTCACCCAATATTTTTTATTTATTCCAAAAATATTCTCCGTGAAGTTTCAGGACTTTTGAAGTTGTGCATAATAAGTCTCTAATATTTTCTCCTTTTCCAGTCCAGAATTCCAGGTGCCGACATTTTCCCTCTTCATGTAAACCTTATAGAATACGAGAGAAAATGCATAAGTATTGTGATATAATGTGTAATACCAGCCCATAATGCAATAAATACCAATATAAAAGCATGATGCAAAATGGACGTATAAACTCCCCCAAGATTAGACCTCGCTTGTCCTCAAGCGAAAGCCGATATCGAAAAATATGTCCACATGTCTAGAGATAGAGGTGTCGGTAAAATAAAATACGGACATGAGGGCATCATGATCATCTTTAGAACAACAACATATAATGCCATATAATTTCTTGTGCTAAAGTAACAATTCTTTCACAAGGTAAAGTATGAATACAAAACTTCATTGAAAACTAACAAACTATGATCTTAGTCATTGAAGCAATTGCAATTTATCATAATATCGGAAAGAGATACTTCAAGAGCTTTTTAGCAAGTCCTTAATAATCCCCAAGTGCAAGGAATCATCGTAGCAATTTCCAAAGGTGGAAGTGATAAGTATGGAGTGTCGAACCCACAAGGAGCTAAAGGTAAGATCAATATTCTCTCAAGCCCTATCTGCCACTGATACGATTCTACCTACACCGAACATTTGCTTCCAACTAGCAACGAGAAATAAAACTAGGTTGTGGGTATGAAGAGGATAACTTTGTATGATATCGGAGAGCTAAAATATAAAAGTAGGTGATGTTATCATGAAGTTAGAATATATTACTAAATATTATCAATAGCGAGTGTGGAATAATGGTGGATCGGTGTGCGGAATTGTCCTAGGCAATCGTTAACAAGACCGGTAATCACTATTGCAGTTTCATATGAGGGAGAGGCATAAGCTAACATACTTTCTCTACTTGGATCATATGCACTTATGATTGGAACTCTAGCAAGCATCCGCAACTACTAAAGATCATTAAGGTAAAACCCAACCATAGCATTAAAGCATCAAGTCCTCTTTATCCCATACGCAACAACCCCCTTACTCGGGTTTGTGTTTCAGTCACTCACGCAACCCACTATAAGCGAATCACAAACGTATTGCGACACCCTATAGCTGGAATCCCTCATGCTTGCGCGACACGGAGGGCACCATAGGACAACACCAAAGTAAAACATACAACTCATACCAATCTAGATCATCAATCAACCAAAGACAAAGGATATCTACTCAAAACATCATAGGATGGCAACACATCATTGGATCATAATATGTGGCATAAAGCACCATGTTCAAGTAGGGATTACAGCGGGGTGCAGGAGAGTGGACCACGTAAAAGAGATGAGGATGGTGATGATGATGGTGATACTGATGAAGACCATCACCACGGCGATGATTCCCCTCCCGATGGCACTCCGGTGCCACCGAGAGAGAGGAGGAGAGGTTCTCCCCCTTGTGCTTCCTCCTCCATGGCCTCCCCCCTAGATGGGGAGAGGTTCTCCCTCTGGTCATTGGCCTTCATGGTGATGATGGCCCCTTCGGGATCCTCCTCCATGCCCTCCGGTGATGATGGCCCCCTCCAACAGGGTGCCAGAGAGGGCCTAGATTGGTTTTCGGTGGCTACGGAGGCTTCTGGGGGCGGAACTCCCGATCTAGGTTAATTTTCCGAGGTTTCTGTTGGGTTTCGTAGTAATTTCAAAAAAATTCCTACGCACACGCAAGATCATGGTGATGCATAGCAACGAGAGGGGAGAGTGTGATCTACGTACCCTTGTAGATCGACAACGGAAGCGTTTGGTTGATGTAGTCATACGTCTCCACGGCCTGACCGATCAAGCACCGAAACTACGGCACCTCCGAGTTCTAGCACACGTTCAGCTCGATGACGATCCCCGGACTCCGATCCAGCAAAGTGTCAGGGAAGAGTTCCGTCAGCACGACGGCATGGTGACGATCTTGATGCACTACCGTCGCAGGGCTTCGCCTAAGCACCGCTATAATATTATCGAGGACTATGGTGGAAGGGGGCACCACACACGGCAAAGAATATGATCATGTGGATCAACTTGTGTGTCTATGGGGTGCCCCCTGCCCCCGTATATAAAGGAGTGGAGGAGGGGAGGGCCGCCCTCTCTATGGCGCGCCCTAGGGGAGTCCTACTCCCACCGGGAGTAGGATTCCCCCTTTCCTAGTCCAACTAGGAGTCCTTCCATCTAGTAGGAGTAGGAGACAAGGAAGGGGAAGGGAGAAGGGAAGGAAGGAGGGGGCGCAGCCCCTCCCCCTAGTCCAATTCGGACTAGGCCTTGGGGGGGCGTGCGGCCTGCCCTAGGCAGCCCCTCTCTCTTTCCCGTATAGCCCAATAAGGCCCAATACTTCTCCCCCGTATTCCCGTAACTCCCCGGTACTCCGAAAAATACCCGAACCACTCGGAACCTTTCCGATGTCCGAATACAGTCGTCCAATATATCGATTTTTACGTCTCGACCATTACGAGACTCCTCGTCATGTCCCCGATCTCATCCGGGACTCCGAACTCCTTCGGTACATCAAAACTCATAAACTCATTATATAACTATCATCGAAACCTTAAGCGTGCGGACCCTACGGTTCGAGAACAATGTAGACATGACCGAGACACGTCTCCGGTCAATAACCAATAGCGGGACCTGGATGCCCATATTGGCTCCTACATATTCTACGAAGATCTTTATCGGTCAGACCGCATAACAACATACGTTGTTCCCTTTGTCATCGGTATGTTACTTGCCCGAGATTCGATCGTCGGTATCTCAATACCTAGTTCAATCTTGTTACCGGCAAGTCTCTTTACTCGTTCCGTAATACATCTTCTCACAACTAACTCATTAGTTGCAATGCTTGCAAGGCTTATGTGATGTGCATTACCGAGAGGGCCCAGAGATACCTCTCCGACAATCGGAGTGACAAATCCTAATCTCGAAATACGCCAACCCAACATGTACCTTTGGAGACACCTGTAGAGCACCTTTATAATCACCCAGTTACGTTGTGACGTTTGGTAGCACACAAAGTGTTCCTCCGGCAAACGGGAGTTGCATAATCTCATAGTCATAGGAACATGTATAAGTCATGAAGAAAGCAATAGCAACATACTAAACGATCGGGTGCTAAGCGAATGGAATGGGTCATGTCAATCAGATCATTCACCTAATGATGTGATCCCGTTAATCAAATAACAACTCTTTTTTTTATGGTTAGGAAACATAACCATCTTCGATTAACGAGCTAGTCAAGTAGATGCATACTAGTGACACTCTGTTTGTCTATGTATTCACACCTGTATTATGTTTCCGGTTAATACATCTAGCATGAATAATAAACATTTATCATGATATAAGGAAATAAATAATAACTTTATTATTGCCTCTAGGGCATATTTCCTTCAGTCTCCCACTTGCACTAGAGTCAATAATCTAGTTCACATCGCCATGTGATTCAACACTAAGAGTTCACATCACCATGTGATTAACACCCATAGTTCACTTCGTCATGTGACCTATACCCAAAGGGTTTACTAGAGTCAATAATCTAGTTCACATCATTTATGTGATTAACACCCAAAGAATACTAAGGTGTGATCATGTTTTGTTTGTGAGATAATTTTAGTCAACGGGTCTGTCACATACAGATCCGTAAGTATTTTGCGAATTATATGTCTACAATGCTCTGCACGGAGCTACTCTAGCTAATTGCTCCCACTTTCAATATGTATCTAGATCGAGACTTAGAGTCATCCAGATCTGTGTCAAAACTTGCATCGACGTAACCTTTTACGACGAACCTTTTGTCACCTCCATAATCGAGAAATATTTCCTTATTCCACTAAGGATAATTTTGACCAATGTCCAGTGATCTACTCTTAGATCACTATTGTACTCCCTTGCTTAACACAGTGTAGGGTATACAATAGATCTGGTAGACATCATGGCATACTTTATAGAACCTATGGCTGAGGCATAGGGAATGACTTTCATCCTCTTTCTATCTTCTGCCGTGGTCGGGCTTTTGAGTCTTACTCAATTTCATACCTTGTAACACAGCCAAGAACTCTTTCTTTGACTGTTCCATTTTTGAACTACTTCAAAATATTGTCAAGGTATGTACTCATTGAAAAAACTTATCAAGCGTCTTGATCTATCTCTATAGATTTCGATGCTTAATATGTAAGGAGCTTCACCGAGGTCTTTCTTTGAAAAACTTCTTTAAAAACACTCCTTTATGCTTTGCAAAATAATTCTACATTATTTCCGATCAACAATATGTCATTCACATATACTTATCAGAAATGCTGTAGTGCTCCCACTCACTTTCTTGTAAATACAGGCTTCACCGCAAGTCTGTATAAAACTATATGCTTTGATCATACTATCAAAGCGTTTATTCCAACTCCGAGAGGCTTGCACCAGTCCATGAATGGATCGCTGGAGCTTGCACACTTTGTTAGCTCCTTTTGGATCGACAAAACCTTCCGGCTGCATCATATACAACTCTTCTTCCAGAAATCCATTCAGGAATGCAGTTTTGACATCCATTTGCTGGATTTCATAAAATGCGGCAATTGCTAACATGATTCGGACAGACTTAAGCATCGCTACGGGTGAGAAGGTCTCATCGTAGTCAATCCCTTGAACTTGCCGAAAACCTTTTGCGACAAGTCGAGCTTTGTAGATAGTAACACTACTATCAGCATCCGTCTTCCTCTTGAAGATCCATTTATTTTCTATGGCTTGCCGATCATCGGGCAAATCCATCAAAGTCCATACTTTGTTCTCATACATGGATCATATCTCAGATTTCATGGCTTCAAGCCATTTCGCGGAATCTGGGCTCACCATCGCTTCTTCATAGTTCGTAGGTTCATCATGATCTAGTAGCATGACTTCCAGAACAGGATTACCGTACCACTCTGGCACGGATCTCACTCTGGTTGATCTACGAGGTTCAGTAGTATCTTGTTCTAAAGTTCCATGATCATTATCATTAGCTTCCTCACTAATTGGTGTAGGTGTCGCAGAAACAGGTTTCTGTGATGTACTACTTTCCAATAAGGGAGTAGGTACAGTTACCTCGTCAAGTTCTACTTTCCTCCCACTCACTTCTTTCGAGAGAAACTCCTTCTCTAGAAAGGATCCATACTCAGCAACGAATATCTTGCCTTCGGATCTGTGATAGAAGGTGTACCCAACATTTTCTTTTGGGTATCCTATGAAGACGCACTTCTCCGATTTGGGTTTGAGCTTATCAGGTTGAAACTTTTTCACATAAGCATTGCAACCTCAAACTTTAAGAAACAACAGCTTAGGTTTCTTGCCAAACCATAGTTCATACGGTGTCGTTTCAACGGATTTAGATGGTGCCCTATTTAACGTGAATGCAGTTGTCTCTAATGCATAATCCCAAAATGATAGTGGTAGATTGGTAAGAGACATCATAGTTCGCACCATATCTAATAAAGTACGGTTATGACGTTCGGACACACCATTATGCTGTGGTGTTCCAGGTGGCGTGAGTAGTGAAACTATTTCACATTGTTTTTAACTGAAGGCCAAACTCGTAACTCAAATATTTGTCTCCACGATCAGATCGTAGAAACTTTATTTTCTTGTCACGATGATTTTCCACTTCACTCTGAAATTCTTTGAACTCTTCAAATGTTTCAGACTTATGTTCCATCAAGTAGAAATACCCATATCTGCTCAAATCATCTGTGAAGTTCAGAAAATAATGATACTTGCCGTGAGCCTTAACACTCATCGGACCGGATACATCAGTATGTATTATTTCCAATAAGTCAGTTGCTCGCTCCGGAGAACGGAGTCTTAGTCATCTTGCCCATGAGGCATGGTACGCAAGCATCAAGTGATTCATAATCAAGTGATTCCAAAATCTCATCAGCATGGAGTTTCTTCATGTGCTTTACACCAATATGACCTAAACGGCAGTGCTACAAATAAGTTGCACTATCATTATTAACTTTGCATCTTTTGTCTTCAATATTATGAATATGTGTATCACTACAATCGAGATCCAACAAACCATTTTCGTTGGTGTGTATGACCATAGAAGGTTTTATTCATGTAAACAGAACAACAATTGTTCTCTAACTTAAATGAATAACCGTATTGCAATAAACATGATCAAATCATATTCATGCTCAACGCAAACACCAAATAACACTTATATAGGTTCAACACTAATCTCGAAAGTACAGGGAGTCTGCGATGATGATCATATCAATCTTGGAACCACTTCCAACACACATCGTCACTTCATCCTTAACTAGTCTCTGTTTATTCTGCAACTCCCGTTTCGAGTTACTAATCTTAGCAACTGAACTAGTATCAAATACTGAGGGGTTGCTATAAACACTAGTAAAGTACACATCAATAACATGTATATCAAATATACTTATGTTCACTTTGCCATCCTTCTTATCCGCCAATCACTTGGGGTAGTTCCGCTTCCAGTGACCAGTCCCTTTGCAGTAGAAGCACTTAGTCTCAGGCTTAGGACCAGACTTGGGTTTCTTCACTTGAGCAGCAACTTGCTTGCTGTTCTTCTTGAAGTTCCCCTTCTTCCCTCTGCCCTTTTCTTGAAACTAGTGGTCTTGTCTACCATCAACACTTGATGTTTTTCTCGATTTCTACCTTCGTCAATTTTCGCATTACGAAGAGCTTGGGAATCGTTTCTGTTATCCCTTGCATATCATAGTTCATCACGAAGTTCTACTAACTTGGTGATGGTGACTAGAGAATTCTGTCAATCACTATCTTATCTGGAAGATTAACTCCCACTTGATTCAAGCGATTGTAGTACTCAGACAATCTGAGCACATGCTCACTAGTTGAGCGATTCTCCTCCATCTTTTAGCTATAGAACTTGTTGGAGACTTCATATCTCTCAACTCGGGTATTTGCTTGAAATATTAACTTCAACTCCTGGAACATCTCATATGCTCCATGACGTTCAAAACGTCTTTGAAGTCCCGATTCTAAGCCATTAAGCATGGTGCACTAAACTATCAAGTAGTCATCATATTGAGCTAGCCAAACGTTCATAACGTCTACATCTGCTCCTGCAATAGGTCCGTCACCTAGCGGTGCATCAAGGACATAATTATTCTGTGCAGCAATGAGGATAAACCTCAGATCACAGATCCAATCCGCATCATTGCTACTAACATATTTCAACACAATTTTCTCTAGGAACATATCAAAATAAACACATGGAAGCAACAACGCGAGCTATTGATCTACAACATAATTTGCAAAATACTACCAGGACTAAGTTTCATGATAAATTTAAGTTCAATTAATCATATTACTTAAGAACTCCCACTTAGATAGACATCCCTCTAATCCTCTAAGTGATTACGTGATCCAAATCAACTAAACCATGTCCGATCATCACGTGAGATGGAGTAGTTTCATTGGTGAACATCGTTATGTTGATCATATCTGCTATATGATTCACGCTTGACCTTTCGGTCTCCGTGTTCTGAGGCCATATCTGTATATGCTTGGCTCGTCAAGTATAACCTGAGTATTCTGCGTGTGCAACTGTTTTGCACCCGTTGTATTTGAACGTAGAGCCTATCACACCCGATCATCACGTGGTGTCTCAGCACGAAGACCTTTCGCAACGGTGCATACTCAGGGAGAACACTTCTTGATAATTAGTGAGAGATCATCTTATAATGCTACCGTCAATCAAAGCAAGATAAGATATGGCCATCATCATCTTGTGCTTGTGATCTCCATCTTCGAAGCACCGTCGTGATCACCATCGTCACCGGCGCGACACCTTGATCTCCATCGTAGCATCGTTGTCGTCTCGCCAATCTTATGCTTCCACGACTATCGCTACCGCTTAGTGATAAAGTAAAGCATTACAGCGCGATTGCATTGCATACAATAAAGCGACAACCATATGGCTCCTGCCAGTTGCTGATAACTCGGTTACAAAACATGATCATCTCATACAATAAATTTTTTAGCATCATGTCTTGACCATATCACATCACAACATGCCCTGCAAAAACAAGTTAGACGTCCTCTACTTTGTTGTTGCAAGTTTTACGTGGCTGCTACGGGCTTAAGAAAGAACCAATCTTACCTACGCATCAAAACCACAACGATAGTTTGTCAAGTTGGTGCTGTTTTAACCTTCGCAAGGACCCGGCGTAGCCACACTCGGTTCAACTAAAGTTGGAGAAACTGTCACCCGCAAGCCACCCATGTGCAAAGCACGTCGGGAGAACTGGTCTCGCGTAAGCGTACGCGTAATGTCGGTCCGGGCCGCTTCATCCAACAATACCGCCGAACCAAAGTATGACATGCTGGTAAGCAGTATGACTTATATCGCCCACAACTCACTTGTGTTCTACTCGTGCATATAACATCAACATATAAAACTTGGCTCTGATACCACTGTTGGGTTTCGTAGTAATTTCAAAAAATTTCCTACGCACACGCAAGATCATGGTGATGCATAGCAACGAGAGGGGAGAGTGTGATCTACGTACCCTTGTAGATCGACAACGGAAGCGTTTGGTTGATTTAGTCGTACGTCTCCACAGCCCGACCGATCAAGCACTGAAACTACGGCACCTCCGAGTTCTAGCACACGTTCAGCTCGATGACGATCCCCGGACTCCGATCCAGCAAAGTGTCGGGGAAGAGTTCCGTCAGCACGACGGCGTGGTGACGATCTTGATGCACTACCGTCGTAGGGCTTCGCCTAAGCACCGCTACAATATTATCGAGGACTATGGTGGAAGGGGGCACCGCACACGGCTAAGAATATGATCACGTGGATCAACTTGTGTGTCTATGGGGTGCCCCCTGCCCCCGTATATAAAGGTGTGGAGGAGGGGAGGGCCGGCCCTCTCTATGGCGCGCCCTAGGGGAGTCCTACTCCCACCGGGAGTATGATTCCCCCTTTCCTAGTCCAACTAGGAGTCCTTCCATGTAGTAGGAGTAGGAGACAAGGAAGGGGAAGGGAGAAGGGAAGGAAGGAGGAGGCGCAGCCCCTCCCCCTAGTCCAATTCGGACTAGGCCTTGGGGGGGCGCGCGGCCTGCCCTAGGCAGCCCCTCTCTCTTTCCCGTATAGCCCAATAAGGCCCAATACTTCTCCCCCGTATTCCCGTAACTCCCCGGTACTCCGAAAAATACCCGAACCACTTGGAACCTTTCCGATGTCCGAATATAGTCGTACAATATATCGATTTTTACGTCTCGACCATTTCGAGACTCGTCATGTCCCCGATCTCATCCGGGACTCTGAACTCCTTCGGTACATCAAAACTCATAAACTCATTATATAACTGTCATCGAAACCTTAAGCGTGCGGACCCTACGGTTCGAGAACAATGTAGACATGACCGAGACACGTCTCCGGTCAATAACCAATAGCGGGACCTGGATGCCCATATTGGCTCCTACATATTCTACGAAGATCTTTATCGGTCAGACCGCATAACAACATACGTTGTTCCCTTTGTCATCGGTATGTTACTTGCCCGAGATTTGATCGTCGGTATCTCAATACCTAGTTCAATCTCATTACTGACAAGTCTCTTTACTTGTTCCGTAATACATCATCTCACAACTAACTCATTAGTTGCAATGCTTGCAAGGCTTATGTGATGTGCATTACCGAGAGGGCCCAGAGATACCTCTCCGACAATCGGAGTGACAAATCCTAATCTCGAAATATGCCAACCCAACATGTACCTTTGGAGACACCTGTAGAGCACCTTTATAATCACCCAGTTACGTTGTGACGTTTGGTAGCACACAAAGTGTTCCTCCGGCAAACGGGAGTTGCATAATCTCATAGTCATAGGAACATGTATAAGTCATGAAGAAAGCAATAGCAACATACTAAACAATCGGGTGCTAAGCTAATGGAATGGGTCATGTCAATCAGATCATTCACCTAATGATGTGATCCCGTTAATCAAATAACAACTCTTTTGTTTATGGTTAGGAAACATAACCATCTTCGATTAACGAGCTAGTCAAGTAGAGGCATACTAGTGACACTCTATTTGTCTATGTATTCACACATGTATTATGTTTCCGGTTAATACAATTCTAGCATGAATAATAAACATTTATCATGATATAAGGAAATAAATAATAACTTTATTATTGCCTCTAGGGCATATTTCCTTCAGTTTCTGTATTTATAGGAATTTTTGGCATCGGTCTCACGTCAAGGAGGTGCCCGAGGCGTCCAGGAGGCAGGACCACACGCCTGGGGGGCTGGGCGCGCCCCCACCCCCGTGGATGCCCCGGGACTCTCCTGGCCCAACTCTTTTACTCCGGGGTCTTCTTTTGGTCCATAAAAAATCGTCAAAAATTGGCACGTCAATTGGACTCCGTTTGATATTCCTTTTCTGTAAAACTCAAAAACAAGGAAAAAACAGAAACTCGCACTGGGCACTAGGTTAATAGGTTAGTCCCAAAAATCATATAAAATAGCATATAAATGCATATAAAACATCCAAGGTTGATAATATAATAGCATTAATACTTCATAAATTATAGATACGTTGGAGACGTATCAGCATCCCCAAGCTTAATTCCTGCTCGTCCTCGAGTAGGTAAATGATAAAAGAAATAATTTATGAAGTGTGAATGCTAGCAAGTGCATAAGTTTCATCAATGATAGTTTCAATCACTTTTTATAACATCATTATATATCATAAAAGCAGCTCATCTTCATAAAACTTTTCATGATCAAGTAACAAGCTATTCACATGTTAAAGTATAGATCATAAACTTTCTTGAAACTAACAAACTATATTCTCAGTCATCAAAGAATTGCAATTCATCTTATTTTCAGGAAGGGTCTATGTCAGAGCTTTGGTTTAGCAAACTCCACATACTCAACTATCATTTAATCTTTCACAATTGCTAGCACTCACGTGATATTTATGGGTTCAAAGTTTTAATCGGACACAGAGAAAGATAGGGGCTTATAGATTCGCCTCCCAACCTTTTACCTCAAGGGTAACGTCAACAATAATAGTTCATGATAACTTACATCCAATTGGATATATATATATATATATGTGTATATATATATATATCAGGATCTTTCCAACACAATGTGCTTGCCAAAGGATAAAATGTAAAAAGGAGAGGTGAAGATCACCATGACTCTTGCATAAGGTAGAAGATAAAAGTAAAAGATAGGCCCTTCGCAGAGGGAAGCAGAGGTTTTCATGCGCTTTTATGGTTGGATGCACAAAATCTTAATGCAAAAGAATGTCACTTTATATTGCCACTTGTGATATGGACCTTTATTATGTAGTCCGTCGCTTTTATTTCTTCCACATCACAAGATCGTATAAACCTTATTTTCTCCACATTAATAGATTATACATATTTAGAGGGCAATCTTTATTGCATGCACCGATGACAACTTACTTGAAGGATCTTACTCAATCCATAGGTGGTATGGTGGACTCTCATGGCAAAACTGGTTTAAGGAATGTTTGGAAGCACAAGTAGTATCTCTACTTGGTGCAAAGAATTTGGCTAGCATGAGGGGGGAAAATCAAACTCAACATGTTGGATGATCCAAGACAATATACTTTATTTCGGATATAAGAAAACATAACCCATTACGTTGTCTTCCTTGTCCGACATCAACATTTTAGCATGTAATATTTTAATGAGTGCTCATAATTACAAAAGATTTCCAAGATAGTATATTTATATGTGAAATCTCTCTTCCTTCAATATTCTTTCATGAATTGTTCAAGTGACCAATTCTACGTTTGCTAACTTTCAATAAGTTTACTAACTATACTTATTCTATGTGAAGTCATTACTCCCCATGGTATAAGCATATGAAACATATATAAATTGAGATTTATGATATTCAATTCATTCAACCATTTACTCATTGGATATATGTGAAGCACGTGAGTAATGACAAACTACTCCAAAAAGATATGAGTGAAGGACACTGAGTAGTCAAATAACTAACTAGCCATGGGAGGATTCTTTTTCATTTAAGATTTCAGATCCAATGATTTTATTCAAACAGCAAGTAGAATTGAAAATATGCTCCAAGCAAAACACATATCATGTGACGAATAAAAATATAGCTCCAAGTAAGGTATACCGATAGTTTTGAAGACGAAAGAGGGGATGCCTTCCGGGGCATCCCCATGCTTAGGCGCTTGAGTCTTCCTTGAATATTACCTTGGGGTGCCTTGGTCATCCCCAAGCTTAGGGTCTTTCCACTCCTTATTGTCCTCATATCGATATCTCACCCAAAGCTTGAAAACTTCAATCACACAAAACTTAACAGAACTTCGTGAGATAGGTTAGTATGATAAAGAGTAAACCATTCACCTTGGTATTGTCAAAGACAAAGATCGTAATTTATCTCACACAATGCCTACTGTACCATATCATTTCTATAATTTATATTGAGAATATAAGTTATAGAAACTAGAAAACAAGCAAACTATGCAATGAAAACAGAATCTGTCAGAAACAGAACAATCTGTAATGATCTGAACACTAACCATACTTCTGCTACTCAAACAATTATGAAATAAATTGGTGGATGCGAGGAATTTGTCTATTAATCTTCTTCAAAAAGAATCAGCACCAAAGCACTCTTCTGTAAAAATGGCATCTAATCTCGTGAGCGCAAAGTTTCTGTTTTTTATAGCAAGATCACATTAGCTTTCACCCAAGTCTTCCCAAAGGTCTTACTTGGCACTTTATTGAAACAAAAGCTATAAAACATGATTACTACAGTAGCTTAATCATGTAAACACACAAAAAACAGTAAGGGTAAATATGGGGTTGTCTCCCAACAAGCGCTTTTCTTTAATGCCTTTTAGCTAGGCATGATGATTTCAATGATGCTCACATGAAAGATAAGACTTGAACATAAAGAGAGCATCATGAAGAATATGACTAGCACATTTAAACCTAACCCACTTCCTATGCCTAGGGATTTTGTGAGCACACAATTTATGGGAACAAGAATCAACTAGCATAGGAAGGAAAAGCAAGTATAACTTCAAAACTTTAAGCACATAGAGAGAAAAACTTGATATTATTGCACTCCTACAAGCATGTATTCCTCCCTCATAATAATTTTAAGTAGAATCATGAATGATTTCAACAATATAACCATCACATAAAGCATTATTTTCATGATCTACAAGCATAGAAATTTTTCTACTCTCCACATAAGCAAAATTCTTCTCATTCGGAATAGCGGGATCACTAGTTCCTAGAGTTGACACTCTTCCAAACCCGCTTTACATGATAGTATTATTCATACTCCAAAAGATATAAGTGAAGTTCATGGAGCTTTCTACAATTAATATAAACTAACCAATGTCTAAGCTCAAAATGTATAAGTGAAGCACACAAAGCATTCTATAAAACCATACTCAAAAGATTTAAGTGAAGCACAAAGAGCAATTCTATAAGATCATAATTAAAAGATATAAGTGAAGCACATGAAGCATTATATAAATCAATTAAGGGCTATCTCATACTAGCATGGTTCATAAAGGAAGAACAAAAAAAAACAAAAGACACAAATCATGTGAATGAAACAAAAACCGAGGTATACCGATAATTGTTGAAGAAGAAAGATGGGATGCCAACCGGGGCATCCCCAAGCTTAGATGCTTGAGTATCCTTATAATATTTACTTGGGGTGCCTTGGGCATCCCCAAGCTTGATCTCATTCCTCTCTTTATTCTTCTCACATCGGTAACTCCTCATTCTTCGAACACTTCATCCACAAAGAACTTAACAAAAACTTTGTGAGATCCGTTAGTATAATAAAGCAAATCACTACCTTTAGGTACTATTGCAAACTCATTCCAATTTCATATTAGAACTATATCTACTGTATTCCAACTTCACCATGGTTCATACCCCCCGGTACTACCAATAGATTCATCAAAATAAGCAAACAACACACGAAAAACAGAATCTGTCCAAAACAGGACAGTCTGTAGTAATCTGAAGGTTTAGTAAACTTATGTATCTCCAACAATTATGAAATAAATTTGAAAATTTGAAAAATTTATACAGAAATAATGTGCAAAAAGTTTCAGACCCATTTGACTTTCCAGTAAAAAATGTAAAATTACGCGCTACAGCCAAAGTTTCTGTTTTTGTTCTGCACAAAGTAAACAAGCAATCTAATCATCCTAAAACCAAAGCTTGGCACATTATCTTTATAATAAAATGGATATATATATATAAGGGGATTATTATTTACAGAGAAACTTCCATGATCTACATTGTTTCTGTGAGCATGAACACGAGTGCTCAAGGTCGACCCTCACTTCTTCAATGCATAACTTTCCAATCACTTCTCTTTTTGAAAAACTTTTTAGGCATGAGAGGCAAGTAATTTTTTTGGTATTTTCATTATTTTAATTTTTTTGTATGTTTCACCCACAACTAAACAGAAACAAAAAGTAAAAACAAAATCTACTTATTGAAGAAAGCAAACAAGCACACACGAGAATATCAACCCCATGCTATTGCTCCCCGGCAACGGCGCCAGAAAAGAGCTTGATAATCCCCAAGTGCAAGGAATCATCGTAGCAATTTCCAAAGGTGGAAGTGATAAGTATGGAGTGTCGAACCCACAAGGAGCTAAAGGTAAGATCAATATTCTCTCAAGCCCTATCTGCCACTGATACGGCTCTACGTACACCGAACGTTTGCTTCCAACTAGCAACGAGAAATAAAGCTAGGTTGTGGGTATGAAGAGGATAACTTTGTATGATATCGGAGAGCTAAAATATAAAAGTAGGTGCTGTTATCATGAAGTTAGAATATGTTACTAAATATTATAAATAGCGAGTGTGGAATAATGGTGGATCGGTGTGCGGAATTGTCCTAGGCAATCGTTAACAAGACCGGTAATCACTATTGCAGTTTCATATGAGGGAGAGGCATAAGCTAACATACTTTCTCTACTTGGATCATATGCACTTATGATTGGAACTCTAGAAAGCATCCGCAACTACTAAAGATCATTAAGGTAAAACCCAACCATAGCATTAAAGCATCAAGTCCTCTTTATCCCATACGCAACAACCCCCTTACTCGGGTTTGTGTTTCAGTCACTCACGCAACCCACTATAAGCGAATCATAAACATAGTGCAACACCCTATAGCAGGAATCCCTCACGCTTGTGCGACACGGAGGGCACCATAGGACAGCACCAAAGTAAAACATACAACTCATACCAATCTAGATCATCAATCAACCCAAAGACAAAGGATATCTACTCAAAACATCATAGGATGGCAACACATCATTGGATCATAATATGTGGCATAAAGCACCATGTTCAAGTAGGGATTACAGCAGGGTACGGGAGAGTGGACCATGTAAAAGAGATGAGGATGGTGATGATGATGGTGATGTTGATGAAGACGATCACCGCGGCGATGATTCCCCTCCCGATGGCACTCCGGGGCCACCGAGAGGGAGGAGGAGAGGTTCTCCCCCTTGTGCTTCCTCCTCCATGGCCTCCCCCCCTAGATGGGGAGAGGTTCTCCCTCTGGTCCTTGGCCTTCATGGTGATGATGGACCCTCTGGGATCCTCCTCCATGCCCTCCGGTGATGATGTCCCCCTCCGGCAGGGTGCCAGAGAGGGCCTAGATTGGTTTTCGGTGGCTACGGAGGCTTCTGGCGGCGGAACTCCCGATCTAGGTTAATTTTCCGAGGTTTCTGTATTTATAGGAATTTTTGGCGTCGGTCTCACGTCAAGGAGGTGCCCGAGGCGTCCACGAGGCAGGACCACACGCCTGGGGGGGGGGGCTAGGTGCGCCCCCACCCTCGTGGATGCCCCGGGACTCTCCTGGCCCAACTCTTTTACTCCGGGGTCTTCTTTTGGTCCATAAAAAATCGTCAAAAATTGGCACATCAATTGGACTCCGTTTGATATTCCTTTACTGTAAAACTCAAAAACAAGGAAAAAACAGAAACTGGCACTGGGCACTAGGTTAATAGGTTAGTCCCAAAATAATATAAAATAGCATATAAATGCATATAAAACATCCAAGGTTGATAATATAATAGCATGCATACTTCATAAATTATAGATACGTTGGAGACGTATCAGTCCACATACTCAACTATCATTTAATCTTTCAGTTGCTAACACTCACGCGGTACCTATGGGTTCAAAGCTTCAATCGGACACAGAGAAAGATAGGGGCTTATAGTTTCGCCTCCCAACCTTTTACCTCAAGGGTAATGTCAACAGTAATACTTTATGATAACGTACATCCGAGTGGATATATATATATATATATCCGGATCTCTCCAGCACATAGTGCTTGCCAAAGGAAAAAGTTTAAGAAGGAAAGGTGATGATCACCATGACTCTTGTATAAGGGTAGAATATAAAAGTAAAAGATAGGCCCTTTGCAAAGGGAAGCAGAGGTTGTCATGCGCTTTTATGGCAGATGCACAAAATCTTAATGCAAAAGAACGTCACTTTATATTGTCGCTTGTGATAAAGAACTTTATTATGCAGTCCGTTGCTTTTATTTCTTCCATATCACAAGTTCGTATAAAGATTATTTTCTTCACACTAATAGATCATACATATCTAGAGAGCAATTTTATTGCTTGCACCGATGACAACTTACTTGAAGGAGCTTACTCAATCCATAGGTAGGTATGGTGGACTCTCATGGCAAGACTGGTTTAAGGGATGTTTGGAAGCACAAGTAGTTTCTCTACTTGGTGCAAAGAGTTGGCTAGCATGAGAGGGAAAGGCAAGCTCAACATGTTCGATGATCTATGATAACATAAATTCTACTCGGATATAAGAAAACATATACCATTATGTTGTCTTCCTTGTCCAACATCAAATTTTTAGCATGTCATATTTTAATGAGTGCTCACTACTACAAAAGATGTCCAAGATAGTATATTTATATGTGAAGCCTCTCTTTCTTTATTACTTTCTATTAATTGCAACAATGACCAAAACTATGTTTGTCAAATCTCAACAACTTTTATTCATCATACTCTTTATATGTGAAGTCATTACTGTCCATAAGGTCAATATATGATCTTTTTATTCTTTATTTTATTTAATTCCCTCAAGATCATAGAAAGAAAGCAAATCCCTCAACTCAAAGCTACTCTTTATTATATATAACTCACAGACTTGATTACATAGACGGAACATAAAGCAAAACTCAAGGCTAAATCATACTAAAACTTTATTATACTAGATCAAGATAGAACCAAAAGGATCGAACTAAGAAAAACGATAAAGATAAAGGTGTGATGGTGATACGATACCGAGGCACCTCCCCCAAGCTTGGCAGTTGCCAAGGGGAGTGCCCATACCCATGTATCTAGGTCTCTTTCTTCGAAGGTGATGATGTGATATTCTTGGCGATGATGCCCCTCAGGATGCAATTCTCCTCCTCGAACTTATTATTTTGCTGCTTAAGATCCATTATTTCCTTGCGGAGTTTACCTATGATGGCTGGAGCTCCAGTCACCCATGGATGTTTCATAGCTGTTGGGGAAAATGTAACACTCTTTTTCATATTTTCATAAGATAGAAATCTAGCATTAGGAGGGATGACCGAATTTGGTATTGCTGAGCTATGAAGTTCATCCAACATGAATCTAGCTTGAAGACGAGAGGTAACTTCTTGATCCTCCTCCGTAGCATCTACTCTCTTCAAGTCAGCCTCCATCTCCTCCTCCATTGATTTCCCAAAGTGGTCAGCTTCGCTGTTTGCTCTTGGTCCAGGCATCGAATGAGAGACACTTCTCTCCACGACTGACTCTTGCGAAGACATCTTGCTCTAAATCTGCTGCAGAAACATCTCAAAACAAAAACATGGGATTTTGACGTGGTACAGTGGTCAAAACCTTCAGGAGATTATATAATGAATTTTTACCAACAAAAAGAAGGATTGCACAAGAAAACGGAGTCCGGAGGGCACACGAGGTAGCCACAAGTTAGGGGGGCACACCCAGGGGGTAGGGCGCGCCCTCCACCCTTGTGGTCGCCTCGTGTCTCTTTCGGACTACTTTTAATTTTCCTAATTTTTTAAATATTCCAAAACGGAGAAAAATTGCTATTAGAACAATTTTGGAGTTGGTTTACTTACCGTACCACATACCTATTCCTTTTCGGAGTCTGAAACATTCTGGAAAGTGTCCCTTATGTACTCCTCCGGTGTTATGGTATTAATTATATTGGTCTCAACATTTATGGGTGTACCTGAGATATAATGTTTGATTCTTTGACCGTTTACCACCTTCGGGTTAGTGCCTTCGGCGTTGTTGATCTTGATGGCACCGGAACGATAGACCTCCTCGATAATGTAAGGACCTTCCCATTTAGAGAGAAGCGTTCCTGCAAAAAATCTTAAATGAGAGTTGTATAGAAAAACATGATCACCTACATTAAACTCACACTTTTGTATCCTTTTGTCATGCCATCTTTTAACCTTTTCTTTAAACAACTTTGCATTCTCATAGGCTTGGGTTCTCCATTCATCAAGTGAGCTAATGTCAAATAACCTCTTCTCATCGGCAAGTTTGAAATCATAGTTGAGCTCTTTAATAGCCCAATAAGCTTTGTGTTCTAGTTCAAGAGGTAAGTGACATGCTTTTCCATAAACCATTTTATAGACATACCCATAGGGTTCTTATAAGCAATTCTATAAGCTCATAATGCATCATCAAGTTTCTTAGACCAATTCTTTCTAGATCTATTAACAGTCTTTTGCAAAATTAATTTAATCTCTCTATTTCTTAATTCTACTTGAACACCAGGTTGAGGATGATATGGAGATGCAATTCTATGGTTAACATCATATTTAGCATGCAATTTACAAAAAGCACGATGAATAAAATGTGAACCACCATTAGTCATTAAATATCTAGGGACTCCAAAGCTTAGAAAAATGTCTTCTTTTAAGAATCTTAATAGAAGTGTTATGATCATCACTACTAGTTGGAATAGCTTCTACCCACTTAGTAACGCAATCAACAGCAACTAAAATATGTCTATACCCATTAGAGGAAGGAAAGGGCCCCATATAATCAAAGCCCCAAACATCAAATGGGTCAATAACAAGTGAATAATTCATAGGCATTTCTTGAGGTCTACTAATATTACCAATTCTTTGACATTCATCACAAGACAAGAAAAACTTACGAGAATCCTTGAAGAGAGTAGGCCAATAAAAACTGGATTTCAATACCTTGTGTGCAGTTCTATCTCTAGCGTGGTATCCTCCGTAAGACTCAGAGTGGCACTTGCGTAGGATCTGTTCCTGTTGATGCTCAGGTACACAACCCCACAGATTGATAAACCTTAGTTCATCCACTTGAGGGAAAATTGCTACTGTCCTACAAAACTCTGTGCTTGGAGGCCCAACACGAGTCTACAAGAATAAAGTTGCGTAGTAGAGATCGGGGCCCACTCGGTAACTGATAGCAGCTTGAAGCTACATTGGTATTTCCCCAAAGAGGAAGGGATGATGCAGCACAGTGACGGTAGGTATTTCCCTCAGTGATGAAACCAAGGTTATCGAACCAAGGAACAATATGTAAACGGCACCTACACACAAATAACAAATACTCGCAACCCGACGTGTAAAAGGGGTTGTCAATCCCTTTCGGGTAACGGCGCCAGAAATTGGCAAAAGGATGTGAATAAATTGTAGTAGATTGATAGATCAACCGCCAAATAACATAAATAAGAATAAATTGCAGCAAAGTATTTTTGTATTTTTGGGTTTAACAGATTTTAAAATAAAAGGCAAATAAAATAGATCGCAAAGGCAAATAATATGAGAAAGAGACCCAGGGGCCGTAGGTTTCACTAGTGGCTTCTCTCGAGAAAAATAGCAAACGGTGGGTAAACGAATTACTGTTGGGCAATTGATAGAACTTCAAATAATCATGATGATATCCAGGAAATGATCATTATATAGGCATCACGTCCAAGATTAGTATACCGACTCCTGCCTGCATCTACTACTATTACTCCACACATCGACCGCTATCCAGCATTCATCTAGTGTATTAAGTTCATGGAGAAACAAAGTAATGCAATAAGAACGATGACATGATGTAGATAAGATCTATTTATGTAGAAATAGACCCCATCGTTTTATCCTAGTAGCAATGATACATGCGTGTCGGTTCCCCTTCTGTCACTAGGATCAAGCACCATAATATCGAACCCACTACAAAGCACCTCTTCCCATTGCAAGATAAATAGATCAAGTTGGCCAAACAAAATCCAAATATCAGAGAAGAAATACGAGGCTATAAGCAATCATGCATATACGAGATCAAAGAAACTCAAATAACTTTCATGGATAAAAAGAGATAGATCTGATCATAAACTCAAAGTTCATCGGATCCCAACAAACATCCCGCAAAAGAGTTACATCATATGGATCTCCAAGAGACCATTGTATTGAGAATAAAACGTGAGAGAGGAAGCCATCTAAATACTAACTACAGACTCGAAGGTCTACAAAGAACTACTCACGCATCATCGGAGAAGCACCAATGGAAGTGGTGAAACCCTCCGTGATGGTGTCTAGATTGGATCTGGTGGTTCTGGACTCTGCGGTGGCTGGAATTGATTTTTTTTCATTGACTCCCCTAGGGTTTTTGGAATATTGGGGTATTTATAGAGCAAAGAGGCGGTGCGGGAGGCCACCGAGGTGGGCACAATCCACCTGGGCGCGCCTGGGGGCCCAGGCATGCCCTGGTGGGTTGTGCCCCCCTCGAGGCACCCCACAGGTGCTTCTCCAGCCCATTGGATGTCTTCTGGTCCATAAAAATTCCACAAAATGTTTCGCTGCGTTTGGACTCCGTTTGGTATTGATTATCTGCGATGTAAAAAACATGCAAAAAACAGCAACTGGCACTTGGCACTATGTCAATAGGTTAGTACCAAAAAATTATATAAAATGACTATAAAATGATTATAAAATGATTATAAAACATCCAAGATTGATAATATAACAGCATGGAACAATCAAAAATTATTGATACGTTGGAGACGTATCAGCGTCCCCAAGCTTAATTCCTGCTCGTCCTCGAGTAGGTAAATGATAAAAACAGAATTTTTGATGTGGAATGCTGCCTAACATGTCATATCATATTCTTTTCTTTATAGCATGGACATTTGGACTTTTATATTATTCAAAGCAGCAGTCTAGTTTTGACATGATAACTTTAATACTCAAGCATATCAACAAGCAACCATGTCTTTCAAAATATCAACGCTAAAATAAGCTATCCCTTTCCCATCATGCTCAATCATTGATGCATTCATGAAACACACTCGCATATTATCTACACCCAATGCTTAAGTACGATCATAGTGCCTCCTAGTTGGTGCTTTTATAAGATAAGATGGAGACTCAAATTCAAAAATAAAAATTGCATAAATTAAAAGAAAGGCCCTTCGCAGAGGGAAGTAGGGACTTGTAGAGGTGCCAGAGCTCAAAGCGAAAATTGAGAGATAAAAATATTTTGAGAGGCATACTTTTCCCACCAACAAAAACGACTTAGAGTTCCCAACACTTTCCATGCTAGATATATCATAGGTGGTTCCCAAACAAAAATTAAAGTTTATTCCTTTTCCCACTATACTTTCACTTTCCATGGTTAACCGTATCCACGGGTGCCTTCCATACCAACACTTTCCAAGTAATTTATTATTTGACAACATAAAGTAAATTCATTTTTCATTTCGGAACTGGGCATCCCTAATACCTTTGCCTTACTCTCGTGCAATGACAAGTGAATAAACACTCATCGTGAGAATAACACATCTAGCATGGAAAGTATTAGCCACCCCTCACTACCTCGTGAGCTATACAAGCACACAGAAGAGATATTTATTTTGAATATTAGAGATGGCACATACAAATTTGCTTAGAACGGCAAATGAATACCGCATATAGGTAGGTATAGTGGACTCATGTGGCAAAACTGGTTTAAAGGATTTTGGATGCACGAGTAGTGATCATACTTAGTGCAAAATGAAGGCTAGTAAAAGATTGGGAAGCGACCAACCAAGAAAGGAATAATATCATAAGCGAGCATTAAGCATAATTAACACCAAATAATTCACCACAAGTAGGATATAATTTCATTGCATGACTATTGACTTTCATGCTTGCATAGGGAATCACAAACCTTAACACCAATATTCTTACTAAAGCATAATTACTCCTCAAGATGACTCACATATCACATCATCATATCTCAAAACTATTACTAAGAATCAAGTTTATTTTGTCCAATGATCTTCATGAAAGTTTTTATTATATCCTTCTTGGATATCTATCACTTTGGGACTAATTTTCATATGTTGCTTTTGATAAGCTCAAACAAATATAAGTGAAGATCATGAGCATAATATTTCTTTCTCTCAAATTAATTTAAGTGAAGCAAGAGAGAATTTCTTGAAAATTTTACTAACTCTCAAATAAATCTAAGTGAAGCAAGAGAGCATTTATTCAAAAATACTAAAGCACACCATGCTCAAAAAGATATAAGTGAAGCACTAGAGCAAATCCATAGCTCATAAAAATTTAAGTGAAGCAGAGAGCAATTCTAACAAGTCATGGCATAATTTCGGCTCTCTCAAATAGGTGTGTCCAGCAAGGGATCAATACTTAAAACAAAAAATAAAACAAGCAAAGACTCATATCATACAAGATGCTCCAAGCAAAACACATAGTATGTGACGAATAAAAATATAGCTTTGAGTAAAATACTAATGGTCGTTAGAAGAAAGAGGGGATGCCACTTGGGGCATCCCCAAGCTTAGTTGTTTGCTATCTTTGGATAATAGCTTGGGATGCTGGGGCATCCCCAAGCTTAGGCTCTTCTTACTCCTTATTCCTTCATCCGTCGTAAGATAACCCAAAACTTGAAAACTTCAATCACACAAAACTCAACAAAACCTTCATGAGATCCATTAGTATAAGAAAAAAAATCAACACTATAAGTGCTATAGCAAACCAATTCATATTTTGTTCTTGCATTATATCTACTGTATAACAACTTTTCTATGGCAAAAACTCATCAAAGAAAACCATAGAATCATCAAAACAAGCACACAACGCAAAGAAAACAGAATCTATCAAAAACAGAACAATATTTACCAATCTGGATATTTGAATACTTCTGTAACTCCAAAAACTCTGAAAATTAGGAAGACCTGGGCAATTTGTATATTAATATTATGCAAAAATAATTGGTATTTTATCGCTCTCTGGTTAGCAATGAGAATTGTTTTCGTTAGCGTAAAAGTTTCTGTTTTTCAGCAAGATCAAACAACTATCACCCAAGAAGATCCTAAAGGCTTTACTTGGCACAAACACTAATTAAAACACAAAAAACACAATCATAACAGTAGCATAATTGTGCAAACACTCAAGAACAGAAAGCAAAAAGCAAAAATAAAATTTATTTATTGGGTTGCATCCCAACAAGCGATATCGTTTTACGCCCTTAGCTAGGCATAAAGTAAGGATCTAAGTTTTGTCATCCTTGTTCAACTCTTCAATCAAACACTTAGAATTCTTCAAATATTTAGCATAAAGATTTTCAATGATAATACTCCTAGGAACAATTTTAAAGAATTCATTCTTGCCAAAGGGATCTCTTATAACTTCAACAAAATCCGGGTGAATGCTAATCATCTTAAGATCCTCTTTACTATTACTAGAAGTTGCACCCTTGTTCTTAGTGACTTGAGTAGTCTTGCCAATATTTAAGGGAGTTTTTTCAATAGTTTTAGCGGAAGCAAAAGCCGTGCTCAAATTACTAAAAATTTCTTCTAGTTTATCAATCCGAGATGGACTTTCTTCAATTCTATCATGAATTACGGTTCCCTTTTCTTTTAACAACTTAAAAACCTCTCCCGCTTTTGACCCAATTTTAGTAGCAAAATTATGCATCTTTTTATCCAAGTTTTCAATCTGTTCTCCAGTAAGCATTTTCTTTTCAATAGCATCTAATCTTTCCATGACATGCTCAAGAGTCAAAGTTGTTTCATTAACCATAAGAGGTGGTGAACCCACTAAATTTCCCATAGCATTGAAAGCATCAAGAGAGGGACACATCAAGAAATTTCCATCGGTAATCATATCAAGGACGAATCTATACCAAGTGGTGATGCCCGCATAAAAGCAACGAAGAAGAATAACGATAGATTGCTTACGGATAGATCTATTATGAGCATTGCAAATTCTATTCCAAGCATCTTTTAAAATTTCTCCCCCCTTTGTTTAAAGTTGAGAACCTCGTTCTCGGGAGTGCACACAATAGAGGAAAAACTATCCATGACAATATTAACAGCAAACAAGATTGCACACAAAAACAGATCCGGCAAGAAAACGACGAACGAACAAGAGGGCGAATAAAACGGCAAATTTTTGTGAAGTGGGGAAGAGGAAAACGATAGGTAAATGGCAAATAATGTAAATTGCGAGGAGATGAGAATTGTGATTAGGAACCTGGTATATGTAGATGATCCTCCCTGGTAACGGTGCCAGAAATTCCTTTTGATAGCGGCTTGAAGCTACGTCGGTATTTCCCCAAAGAGGAAGGGATGATGCAGCACAATGACGGTAGGTATTTCCCTCGGTGATGAAACCAAGGTTATCGAACCAGTAGGAGAACCAAGCAACAACACGTAAATGGCACCTGCACACAAAATAACAAATACTCGCAACTCAACGTGTAAAAGGGGTTGTCAATCCCTTTCGGGAAACGGCGCCAGAAATTGGCAAACGGACGTGAATAAATAGTAGTAGATTGATAGACCGAACGCCAAATAAAATAAATAAGAATAAATTGCAGAAAGGTATTTTTGTATTTTTGGGTTTAATAGATCTGAAAATAAAAGGAAAATAAAATAGATCGCAAAGGCAAATAATATGAGAAAGAGACCCAGGGGCGTAGGTTTCACTAGTGGCTTCTCTCGAGAAAAATAGCAAACGGTGGGTAAACGAATTACTGTTGGGAAATTGATAGAACTTTAAATAATCACGACGATATCCAGGCAATGATCATTATATAGTATCACGTCCAAGATTAGTAGACCGACTCCTGCCTGCATCTACTACTATTACTCCACACATTGACGGCTATCCAGCATGCATCTAGTGTATTAAGTTCATGGAGAAATGGAGTAATGCAATAAGAACGATGACATGATGTGGACAAGATCTATTTATGTAGAAATAGACCCCATCATTTTATCCTTAGTAGCAACGATACATACGTGTCAGTTCCCCTTCTGTCACTGGGATCAAGCACCGTAAAATTGAACCCACTACAAAGCACCTCTTCCCATTGCAAGATAAATAGATCAAGTTGGCCAAACAAAACCCAAATATCGGAGAAGAAATACGAGGCTATAAGAAATCATGCATATAAGAGAACAAAGAAACTCACATAACTTTCACGGATAAAAAGATATAGATCTGATCATAAACTCAAAGTTCATCGGATTCCAACAGACACACCACAAAAGAGTTACATCATATGGATCTCCAATAGACCATTGTATTGAGAATCAAAAGAGAGAGAGGAAGCCATCTAGCTACTAACTACGGACCCGAAGGTCTACAAAGAACTACTCACGCATCATCGGAGAGGCACCAATGGAAGCGGTGAACCCCTCCGTGATGGTGTCTAGATTTGATCTGGTGGTTCTGGATTCTGCGATGGCTGGAATTGATTTTTTTCTGTCGACTCCCCTGGGCGCCCTGGTGGGTTGTGCCCACCTCGGGAAACCCCCAGGTGCTTCACCGGCCCATTGGATGTCTTCTGGTCCATAAAAATTCCACAAAAAGTTTTACTGCGTTTGGACTCCGTTTGGTATTGATTATCTACGATGTAAAAACATGCAAAAACAGCAACTGGCACTTGGCACTATGTCAATAGGTTAGTATCTAAAAATGATATAAAATGACTATAAAATGATTATAAAACATCCAAGATTGATAATATAACAGCATGGAACAATAAAAAATTATAGATATGTTGGAGATGTATCAGTAATACAACATCACAATGAGCTTGCAAGCAATGTGACTAATGACTTAGCCACGGGATCTTGTATTACAGAATGATTAAAGAGATTTGCCGGTAACGAGATTGAACTAGGTATGGAGATACTGACGATCGAATCTTGGGTAAGTAACATACCGATGGACAAAGGGAACTGCATACGGGATTAGCTAAATCCTTGGCATCGAGGTTTGACCGATAAAGATCTTTCTAGAATATGTAGGAACCAGTATGGACATCCAGGTCCCGCTATTGGTTATTGACTATAGAGGTGTCTCGGTCATGTCTGCATAGTTCTCGAACCCGCAGGGTCTACACACTTAGCGTTTGGTGACGATATAAGTATAGTTGAGTTGTTATGTTGATGATCGAAGGTTGTTTGGGATCCTGGATGAGATCCCAGACATGACGAGGAACTCCGGAATGGTTCAGAGGTGAAGATTGATATATAGGACGAAGGGAATCGGGTTCCAGAAGTGTTCCGGGAGGTACCGAGTTTTGAGGGGCCCCGACAGGTGTTGGGGACCTCATGGGCCAAGGAAGAGGAGCGCACCAGCCCACAAGGGGCTGGGCGCCGCCCCAACCCTAGCCCATTTGACCAGATGGGTGGGGCACCCCCCTAGGGCACCCGTCCCCTAGCTTTGGAGGCAAGGGACCTAGGGGCACCTCCCCCCTTGGTGGCCGCTGTCGGTGTCAAAACTGGCGGATCTCGGGTAGGGGGTCCCGAACAGTGCGTCTAGGATCGATGGTAATAGGAGACGGGGGACACGATGTTTACCAAGGTTCGGGCCCTCTCTATGGAGGTAATACCCTACTTCCTACTTGATTGATCTTGATGAATATGAGTGTTACAAGAGTTTATCTACCACAAGATCGTATTGGCTAAACCCTAGAAGTCTAGCGTATGAGTATATGGTAACGAATCTGTCCTATCCAGACTATGCTCTCCGGTTTATATAGACACCAGAGAGATCTAGGGTTACACGAGGTCGGTTACTATAACACCCTCGATGCGACTATAGCTCCCACGTGCCGAGGCACGACTTAGAGACATAATCGCATTGAAGGCATATGTCGCAAGCTAGGCAATCTTCACAACATCCCATGTAATATAAATAATAAAGGGGAGATAACATAGTTGGCTTACACTCGCCATGTCAATCAAGTACATAAAATAGCATTACATCATCCAAACACTCATGGCCCAACTACGGCGCCAAAACAAAAGATAACCCAACATGCGACACGGTCCCGATCACCCCAACTGGGCACCACTACTGATCATCAGGGAAATACATGTAGTAACATTGAGAGTCCTTGTCGAACTCCCACTTGAGCTCAAGCGCGTCACCTGGAGCGGAATCATCAGGCCCTGCATCTGGTGTGATAGTAATCTATGAGCCACAGGGACTCAGCAATCTCGCACCCTCGCGATCAAGACTATTTAAGCTTAAAAGGTAAGGTAAGGTAAATATGTGTGGAGCTGCAGCAAGCGACTAGCATATATGGTGGCTAACCTGTTCGCAAAAGAGAGCGAGAAGAGGAGGCAAAGCACGAGCGAGAAACTAGAGAGCAACCTGCGCAAACATTACTCCAACACCGTGTCCACTTCCCGGACTCCGCCGAGAAGAGGCCATCACGGTAACTCACACTGTTGATTCATTTTAATTAAGTTAAGGTTCAAGTTATCTACAACCGGACATTAACAAATTCCCATCTGCCCATAACCGCGGGCACGGCTTTCGAAAGTTAAAATCCCTGCAGGGGAGTCCCAACTTAGCCCATGACAAGCTCTCACGGTCAACAAAGGAATAGACCTCCTCCCGAGACATTCCCATCAGACTCGGTATCTCGGTTCTTCAAGACACTTCGACAGGCTCAAAAAAGTCCAACAACACCGCCCGAATGTGCCGACAAATCCCGATAGGAGCTGCACATATCTCGTTCTCAGGGCACACTCAGATGAGACTAGCTACGAGTAAAACCAACCCTCAAGTTGCCCCGATGTGGCCCCGCAGGCAGCTCAGTCGGACCAACACTCAGAGGAGCACTGGCCCGGGGGGGCTAAATAAGATGACCCTCGGGCTCCGGGAACCCAAGGGAAAAAGAGGCTAGGTGGCAAATGGTAAAACCAAGGTTGGGCATTGCTGGAAAAGCTTTAATCAAGGCGAACTATCAAGGGGTTCCCATTATAACCCAACCGCGTAAGGAACGCAAAATCCGGGAACGTAACACCGATATGACGGAAACTAGGGCGGCAAGAGTGGAACAAAACACTAGGCGAGAGGCCGAGCCTTCCACCCTTTACCAAGTATATAGATGCATTAAGATAACATGGCAATATAATGATATCCCAACAAGTAAATAATGTTCCAACAATATAATGAAATCGCTTGAAAACTATATAAAGAACGCCGGAATCAGAGTTACGGTTTGGAAATGGCAAGCAATTCAAATATGACCACGTTCTGCGATTTACAGCAAGTAGCCATCTAAATGCAACAAGATGAACATGCTACAACACCAAACATGACATAAAAATACATGGCAGGGATGCATTCATGATGCTTAACAAAAGTCTAGCACTGAGCTACGGCCAATTCATCCATTAACAGGTTCAAACAAGCATGGCAAAAATGCATATGTTAAACAGATTTCAGACTTAGTGAAATTAACACTTGTCTGGAATTTCAGATCAGATAGCACTCTTCGGAGCATGAAAACAATATGCTACAGGACCTGAACATGGCAAAGTAAAGCATGGCATGGAGCTACTCAAAGAGCTTAACAAAAGTCCCTTAGTGACCTTGAGCCAAAAGGGATCAGAAAATACATTTGCAAGCATGTGAACATGGCAAAAACATAATCAGATCACAGACTTAGTGAAAACTGGAGCATGCTGAAACAGATATCAAGTAGGCATGTTTACGACCTCGATGCACTCACTACGGAGCAAGTCATGACAAACTAAGCATACATCCATAAAGAATACACAAAATGCAAGCTAGACATGGCAAGAATAATAGCATAGCATGCACGGATCAACTACAACATCATCGGCAAAATCGCAAACAAGTAGACAATCTGCCCAGATTCAAGAAATGACAAAAGTAGAGCTCGATTGACTCAAGCTAGGGTGCTCCATAAATGCAAACAAAGACATGAATGGATAGAGCACTACACGATTAACAAAACATCCTTACTGATCATCCTCAAAAGAGGCACGGATCACTAGGAAACAACATGAACATATGGCCATATGAGATAAACAGGTCAAGGACTTAGTGGAAATGCTAAGTCCCTGAAATCAGCATTACCAAATGCCTCACTTTGCAAGCTTGTGCTAGTCACCACACACATCACAAAAATACATGGGTTGCATCTCTGGAAAGATGGCAAAACCCTTAACAAAACACATGTAGAGCTCAAGGGCATATCATGCACACAATAATCATGGCAAAAATGACAAATAACTAAATGGAGCAACATATCTGACAATTATCTCAAGTAGCACTCTTCTAACGGCATTTCGGGCATCAAGATGAACTCAAATGAAAATGATGCAATGGAATGAAATGATGTACTCTTTGAGGCGAACATTTTGATATGCTATATGCCCAAAACGGAGTTACGGATGAGGAGTTACGGCATGATGAACAAGAGCAAATGAACTAGGGTTTCGGGAGAAAGTCAACCGTCGGGATCCAGATCCAGATCTGGCGCGTTGCACGAGGTTGGCCGGAGTTCGCTCGGGCTCGCCGGAATGGATGAAAAAGACCGGGGCGAGGCGAGGCCGGAGTTGGCGGTGGCGATGGCGGCGCCGGGAGGCGGCGGACGGCGCCGAGGCGGCGAGTGGCGGGGTGGCGGCTTGCGGCGCCGGCCGGCGAGGTCGCCGGAGCTGAGGGCGCGGCTGCCGGAGTCGCCCGGCGTTGATGGCGGCGGGCGGTGGGACGCTTCGTCGGCGTCGGGGGCGAGGAGGCAGGCGGCGGGGCGCGCCTCTGGGCCAGGAGGGCCGGACGCGGGCCGGGCGGGCCGCGCGCGGCTGAGGCGGCGATGTGGCGCGGCTCGCCACGTGGCGCGCTGCGCTTGGAGCGGCGGCGACGTCTGGTGGCGGGTCGGACGTGTCCGGCGGCGGCGGGTAGAATTTTCAGGTTTTCGGGGGAGAAGAAGATCCGGATTCGGAGGGGTTCTATTTATAGGCATAGAGGGAGCTAGGAGAGTCCAAATGAGGTGCGGTTTTCGGCCACGCGATCGTGATCGAATGCTCTAGATGATGGAGAGGGTTTAGGTGGGTTTTGGACCAACTTGGAGGGGTGTTGGGCTGCAACACACACGAGGCCTTTTCGATCCCTCAGTTAACCGTTGGAGTATCAAACGAAGTCCAAATGGTACGAAACTTGACAGGCGGTCTACCGGTAGTAAACCAAGGCCGCTTGGCAAGTCTCGGTCCAATCCGGAAATGTTTAATCCCCACACACGAAAGAAAGGTAGAAATGACCATCGGAGGAGAACGAAGCGCCGGAATGCAAAACGGACCACGGGGAAAATGCTCGGATGCATGAGATGAACATGTATGCAAATGCAATGCACATGATGACATGATATGAGATGCATGACAACGATAACAACAAACGGAGACAAAAACCCGAACCCGAGAAAATAAAATAACTTAAGGCCGGAAACGGCAAGAGTTGGAATACATATTGGGAAAGTCATATCCGGGGTGTTACAACACTCCACCACTACGAAAGGATCTCGTCCCGAGATCTAGGACTGAAAGAATGCCGGGTACTCAGAACGGAGGTGATCCTCATGTTCCCAGGTAGCTTAACGGTCGGAATGGTGTGACCACTTGACTTTGAGGAATTTGATTGACTTGTTGCGAGTCTTGCGTTCACTCTCTTCGAGAATAGCAACTGGGTGCTCACGATAAGAGAGATCTTCTTGGAGCTCAATGTCCTCGAAGTTGACGGTGCGATCAGGAGTCTTGAAGCACTTTCGAAGCTGAGAGACATGGAACACGTCATGAACATTTGCAAAGTTTGAAGGAAGCTCGAGTTGATAGGCGAGATCGCCTCTCTTGTTGACAATCTTGAAAGGTCCCACGTATCTGGGGGCAAGCTTCCCTTTGATACCAAAGCGACGAGTACCTTTCATAGGAGAGACGCGGAGGTAAACATGATCTCTGATCTCGAAAGCCAGATCACGGTGCTTACTATCATAGTAGCTCTTCTGGCGGGATTGGGCTGCTTTGAGGTTATCTCGAATGACTTTGCACATTTCCTCTGCCTCTATGATCAAGTCATTTCCGAGAAGCTGACGTTCACCGGTTTCAGACCAGTTGAGAGGGGTACGGCACTTCCTGCCATACATAATTTCAAATGGGGCCTTGCCCGAACTTGCTTGAAAACTGTTGTTGTAGGAGAATTCAGCATAAGGAAGACAATCCTCCCACTTCATGCCGAAGGAGATCACACAAGCCCTGAGCATATCTTGAAGAATCTGGTTGACACGCTCGACTTGACCGCTAGTTTGAGGATGGAAAGCTGTGTTGAAACGGATGTTGGTGCCCATGGCCTTCTGAAAAGAATCCCAAAACTTGGAGGTAAAGATGCTGCCACGGTCTGAAGAGATCATTTGTGGAATACCGTGCAGAGAGACAATCCGAGAGGTATAGAGTTCCGCCAATTGAGCTGCAGTGATTGACTCTTTGATAGGCAGAAAGTGAGCCACTTTAGTGAGTTTGTCGATGACAACGAATATAGCATCATTGCCACGTTTGGACTTTGGAAACCCCGTCACGAAGTCCATCTCAATGTGGTCAAACTTCCATTCTAGAATGGTAAGAGGTTGGAGGAGACCAGCTGGCCTTTGGTGTTCTGCCTTCACTCTTCTGCAGACATCACATTCATTCACTCTTCTGCAGACATCACATTCATTCACGAATTGAGCAATCTCGCGCTTCATTCGAGTCCACCAATAAGCCTGCTTGAGGTCCTGATACATCTTCGTACTCCCAGGGTGGATGGAGAGGAGAGAATTGTGAGCCTTGTTCATGATCACTTTACGGAGGTCACCTTTGGGAACAACAATACGATCCTCGAAGAAGAGAGTATTCTTGTCATCAAGGCGGTAGCACTTGTACTTGGGTTGACTCTTGGCAATCCCAATCTTCACCTTCTTCACCATAGCATCAAGAAGCTGAGCTTGGCGAATCTGGTCTTCCAAGGTAGGAGAGACTTGAAGGTTGGCGAGGAAACCTTGAGGAACAACTTGAAGATTAAGTATGCGGAAAGCTTCACAAAGCTCGGGTTGATAAGGCTTGAGAATCAGACTGTTGCAATAAGCCTTCCTGCTCAATGCGTCAGTAATCACATTGGCCTTGCCTGGAGTATACTCGATACTCGGATTATACTCTTGAATCATTTTGACCCATCGAGTTTGCCTGAGGTTGAGATTAGGCTGAGTGAAGATGTACTTGAGACTCTTGTGATCAGTGAAAATGTCCACTTTTCTTCCCAATAAGAGATGTCTCCAAGTCAAAAGAGCATGCACAACTGCCGCCAACTCGAGATCATGAGTAGGGTAGTTCTTCTCATTGGGCTTCAACTGGCGAGAGGTATAAGCAACAACTTTCTTCTCTTGCATCAACACTGCGCCAAGACCTTGGAGAGAGGCATCACAAAAGGCCTCGTACGGCTTGGATTCATCAGGCGGAGTCAGAACTGGAGAAGTGATCAATTTCTCTTTCAAAGTGTTGAAAGCAATGTCACACTCCGGAGACCAAACGAACTTGACGTGCTTCTGGAGAAGATTTGAGAGAGGCTTCGCGATCTTAGAAAAGTTTTCAACGAATCTTCGGCAGTAGCTTGCGAGACCGAGGAAGCTACGGAGTTGCTTCACGTTCTGAGGAGGCTCCCAATTCACAATTGCAGACACCTTCTCAGGATTCACCGCAATGCCCTTGGCAGAGATGATATGACCAAGATAAAGAACCTCATCGAGCCAAAATTCGCACTTGGAGAACTTGGCGTAGAACTGGTGTTCTCTAAGCTTATCGAGTACCAAACGCAAGTGCTTGGCATGATCTTCCTTGTTTTTCGAGAAAACCAGAATGTTGTAGAGATAGACCAAAATGAAGTCATTGGTGTAGGCGTTGAAGATGAAGTTCATCATGTGAGAGAAAGTCGGAGGAGCATTGACGAGGCCAAAATACATGACAGTGTATTCATATGAACCATAGCTTGTCCTGAAAGCCGTCTTGGGAATATCTTGCTCACGGATTCGAATCTGATGATAACCCATACGGAGATCAAGCTTGGAGAATACTTGGGCACCTTTGAGTTGTTTGAACAGCTCATTGATGTTGGGAAGTGGGTATTTGTTCTTGATAGTCTTCTTGTTCAATGGACGGTAATCAACACAAAGTCGGTCCGTTCCATCCTTCTTCTTCACAAAAAGAACACCACAACCCCACAGAGAAGAACTAGGCCGGATGAGACCCATTCTCTCTTGAATATCGAGTTGCTTCTTTAGCTCCTTCAACTCTTCAGGTCCGAGCTTGTAAGGACGCTTGCACACTGGTTCCGTGCCAGGCTCAAGATCGATGACGAATTCAACTGGCTGATGCGGAGGCATTCCTGGAAGCTCTTCTGGAAAAACGTCTTGATATTCGCAAACGACTGGAATTTGTGAGATAGCATCCAGTTCACCCTTCTCATTGAGAGAAAACAGACGGATGGTATTATCCCGAGCGGCAAAGACAATTACATCCTCAGACGAATGAGTCAATTGTATCTGCCTGGCTACACAATCAAGCTGAGCCTTGTGCTCAGAAAGCCAATCCATCCCGAGAATAAGATCAATATCCGAGTTACCAAGAACCATTGGAGAAGCCAGAAACTTGAAATCACCCATCATGATAGAAATATCCAGAACCATCATACTAGAACTCAGACGCTTAGCCGGAGAGACGACTTGCATAGCTCTAGGTAATGCCTTAGTACTAAAATTGTTCTCCGATGCAAATGGGAATGACATGAAGGAATGCGATGCACCAGAGTCAAAAAGTACTTTTGCAGGAACATCGTTAACAGGAAGGTTACCATGATGACATCTGACGAGTCCTCTGCCTGAGCTGCATTCATCAAGTTGACCTTGGCGTGCTTGGGGTTATGCTTGACCACAGCTGTACTTGCCGATCTCACAGGAGGAGGAGGAGGGAGGCGCCTCTGATTGAGACACTTGTTGGCATAGTGACCCTTCTGTTGGCACTTGTTGCACGTGACCTCTGAAAGCGGACGGTGGTACGGAGCACTCGATCTTGGAGCTTGAGACGAAGTCTTGTTCTGAAAGCCAGGGTTGGGTGGGTGGGAAGATCCACTGCCACCTTTGCTCTTCTGCTGATACAGCTGACTAAACGGAGGAGGAGGAAGCCAATACTTCTGCTGCTTGGCCACTTGAGTAGAGGAAGAAGGAGTAGCATCTCTGACTCGCTTCTTGGAAGCATCACACCTTAGTTGAGCGGCCTCTTGCTTCAGTGCCATGTTGTAGAACTCATCGTACCTCAAGGGCTCAAAGAGGACAAGAGCTAGCTGAATTTCTTCTCTGAGACCACCCCTGAACTGGTATATCATGCTCTTCTCATCAGGGACGTCCTGCTTGGCAAAGCGGGCGAGCTTCTGAAACAACTTGTTGTAGTCATAGACAGACAAAGAGCCTTGCTTCAGGTTGCGGAATTCCTCACGCTTGCTTTCAACCACACTCTGAGGAATATGATGAGCTCTGAAATCTTGACGGAATTCATCCCAGGTAATTACACGTCCACCTATGGAATCCTTGTACTGCTGGAACCATTCTGCAGCTTGATCTTTGAGTTGGAAGGAAGCGTACTTGAAAAAGTCCTCAGGCCTGACGTTACTGCACTCGAAATGCTTTCACAGATCCACAAGCCAATCGTCAGCATCAGTTGCCTCAACACAATTGCTGAAAGTCTTTGGCCCGTTAGCAAGGAACTGGTTGAGTGTAGCAAAGTGATTCTGATTGTTGCCTTGGTTCCCTTGGTTGCCTTGATTGCACTCTTGGAGAATTTGCATGATCAACTGTGTGTTTGCATTGGTTGCGGCCATCACAGCTTGCCATGCCTCCGGAGGAGGAGGAGGTGGTGGCAGATCCTGATTCTGATTCTGATTGGTGCTCTTAGTGGGAGCCATCCTGAAGAGGT